>NW_028270183.1:36383519-36571469 GCF_037043375.1 Chiloscyllium plagiosum
GGAGGGAGAGGGAGGGGAGAGAGGGGGAGAGGGGAGGGAGGGAGGGGAGAGAGAGAGGAGGGAGGGAGGTGAGAGAGTGAGGGAGGGAGGGACAGAGACGGGGAGGGAGTGAGAGAGATGGCACTGACACTGTGACAGTCAGTGTGTCCCTGAGTGTGAGCTGGGACTGTGGGTGCTCGTGTCCTTGAGCGTGAGCTGGCACTGTGGGTGCTCGTGTCCCTGAGTGTGAGCTGGGACTGTGGGTGCTCGTGTCCCTGAGTGTGAGCTGGGACTGTGGGTGCTCGTGTCCCTGAGTGTGAGCTGGGACTGTGGGTGCTCGTGTCCCTGAGTGTGAGCTGGGACTGTGGGGTGCTCGTGTCCCTGAGTGTGAGCTGGCACTGTGGGTGCTCGTGTCCTTGAGCGTGAGCTGGCACTGTGGGTGCTCGTGTCCCTGAGTGTGAGCTGGCACTGTGGGTGCTCGTGTCCTTGAGCGTGAGCTGGCACTGTGGGTGATTGTGTCTCTGAGTGTGAGCTGGCACTGTGGGTGATTGTGACCCTGAGTGTGAGCTGGCACTGTGGGTGATTGTGTCTCTGAGTGTGAGCTGGCACTGTGGGTGATTGTGACCCTGAGTGTGAGCTGGCACTGTGGGTGCTCGTGTCCTTGAGCGTGAGCTGGCACTGTGGGTGCTCGTGTCCCTGAGTGTGAGCTGGCACTGTGGGTGCTCGTGTCCTTGAGCGTGAGCTGGCACTGTGGGTGCTCGTGTCCCTGAGTGTGAGCTGGCACTGTGGGGTGCTCGTGTCCTTGAGCGTGAGCTGGCACTGTGGGTGATTGTGTCTCTGAGTGTGAGCTGGCACTGTGGGTGATTGTGACCCTGAGTGTGAGCTGGCACTGTGGGTGATTGTGTCTCTGAGTGTGAGCTGGCACTGTGGGTGATTGTGACCCTGAGTGTGAGCTGGCACTGTGGGTGATTGTGACCCTGAGTGTGAGCTGGCACAGTGGGGTGGGGTGAGGAGGTGTGTTGGTGCTGCCTGTGGGGATAAGATGTGTTCCACTGGGAAGGGTTTTGGAATTACCATGGGGATAGGATGGTGCTGCATGGTGCAGCCGACTGACCCCCCGCCCCGTTGCCTCAGTGTCACTCTCCCTGCCCTCCCCACTCTCTCCCACAGGGTGTGCCAGTGTGTACCTGATTCTGTGCTGACCTGTTTACCCATAGCCCCTCTCTGTGTGTAACTCCCACCCCCACCCGTGAGTGTATCTCCCTGGAGCTCTCATCCATATGCAGCTCCTTGATGACCCAGTGGCCAGTGGGCCCCAGCTCGAGCTCCCCACCCCCTCCCGGTGTCTGGACTGGCCGCTCTGTAAATGGTCGGTGTTGTTGTGGGGCCATGGCTTGTTGGTGTTGCCTGTGGGGCTGCTGCATTGTATTTGAACCCCCCTCCGTACGGACACGTTGGGGAATGGCAGATGTTTCTCTGTCTCGCTGCAGGAGAAATGGGAGCGGCTGTTATCAGAGGGAGCGACTTCACTGGAGATGTTTGAACACATTAGTCTGATGACCTTGGACAGTCTCCTGAAATGTACCTTCAGCTACGACAGTAACTGCCAGCTGTGAGTAACTCCAGACCACACACCACCCACTGGCTTCTCTATGGGTAAGGGCAGGACTCTGTCAGGTCAGCCATACACTTACTGTATGGGACAGGGGCTGAATGGCCTCCTCATGTTGCTAAACTCCACATTGCTATGGAGCGATTACCCCTGGTGGGGGTATCAAGGCATCTGAAATGGGTGCAGAAACAGGCCATTCAGCCCTGCGTACTATCCACTAAGATCGCGGCTGACAGGATTTCCCTGCCACAGGATTTTGGATGGTTGCCGTGGAGACTGTTCTGATTTCTGACAGTGATGTGTGTTGTGACAAGCCCTAGCAGGCAGCTGCCTGGGCTGTGGTAACTGCGGATGGAGTTGGATTCACTTTGGAGAAACCGCACTGTCTCATCGACTCCACCAAAACACAACATCGCCCCCTCCCCCAATACCCAGCGGCCATTGTAGAAGACTGCACCTCCCTCCCTCCACACTACACCCCTCCCCCGATGACTCCCTTACTCCCTCCCCACCCCTTGGTGACTCCCTTACACCCCACTCCTCAAACCCCCTCCCCACAGCCCTCTCGATGACTCTGCTACCCCTCAACCCCCCACATCGGTGACTCTCTTAGCCCCTCTACCCCTCCCCCCCTCAGTGACTCTCTTACCCGCCCCACCCCTTCAGTAACTCCCTTACCCCCCCACCCCATGCTTCCCTTCCTCTCCCAACCCTCCCCTCTCTCGGTGACTCCCTTACCCCCCCACCCCATGCTTCCCTTCCTCTCCCAACCCTCCCCTCTCTCGGTGACTCCCTTACCCCCACCCCTCTCCCCCTCCCCAACCCTCCCCTCTCTCGGTGACTCCCTTACCCACAGCCCCATGCTAGGTGTGCCCTGCCTGACTGAGGCTTGGTTAATGTCTCATCCCAGACTCAGCGCCCATGGCAGTGCCGCACTGCCATGAGACTGCACTGGAGTACGGTCTTGTGTTGCCTGCTGTGGAGATCCAGGATCTTCAGGAGGGGTGCGTGCTGACCACTGAGCCATGGTGGCTAATCTCCTTACCATCCGTTAATGACCAGGGCATGGTTTAGCCTCAACCCTGAATCCAGGTCGGTAAAGGGCACTGAGACTGGTTCAGTGTCCTGAGAGAAGTGGGGAGGGAGATGGCAAACAGACTGATCTGCCCTGACAGTCCTCTCCCCTCTACATTGCTCCCTAGAAAGTCAAGTGACTACATTGCTGCCATCTATGAGCTGAGCACGCTGGTGGTGAAGAGGGAACGTTACTTACCACATCACAGCGACTTCATTTACAAACACTCGGCCAATGGCAAGAGATTCGCCAGGGCCTGTGATCTGGTGCACTCCTATTCACTGGATGTCGTGCAGCGACGTCGGGAGATCCTGAGGGAGCAAGGGGCAGACGCCTGGCTCCAGTCCAAACAAGGCAAAGTGACCGACTTCCTGGATGTCCTGCTGCTGTCAAAGGTCAGTGTTTTCACCCCCTGCCCTTCCCCCACTGCGCTCCCTGAGGCAGCAGCCCCTCACCCACATGATGTGATCTCTGTTCAGCTCGCGGCTGGCACCCTCCTCATCACATGACCCTCGTCACTTCCTCACCCTCCCAGTGGGCCGCAGCTGAGGCCTACCTGAGGCCAGTCCCCAATTGTCTATGAACTGAGGGACTAACATGGCCAATCAAGGGGGCATTTGGAGGGTATTTACAAGCACTTCAGAGCCAACGCCGTTGCTCTGGGTCTGAACTCACACATCAGTCATTCTGAATAAGGACAGCAAATAGGGAGGCAATGGCCTAGTGGTGTTACCGCTGGACCGTTAATCCAGAGAGACCTAAGTAATGTGCCGGGAACCTGGGTTCAAATCCTGCAATAGTAGAATTTGAATTCAGTAAAAAAGCTGGGGAAAAAAAACAGTCCAATGATAGCTGTGAATCTATTGTCATTAAAAACCCATCTTTAGTGGAGGAAATCTGTCCTCCTTCCCTGGTCTGGCCTACAAGTGACTGCAGACCCACAGAGCAATATGGTTGACTCTTCACTGCTGGCCTGTCTAGTCCCGTGAGTGAATTCCCTTCCCCACGGGTATGAGGGCTTTGACTGACTGTTTCTCACTGTCACGGAAACCCTCAGGTCCTGATCTTACCGAATTGAGACATTAGCTGGGGGTACAGTGACATCACCAGCCCCTCCCCTACCTGGAGAGGTAGTTGTTAGGTGGATCTCCGAGTAGGCCATTCGGCCCTTCGAACCTGCCCTGTCACTCAGTATGATCACAGCTGATCATCCAATTCAGTGCCCTGTTCCCACTATCTCCCTATACCCGATTGGATCCCTTTAGCCCCAGAACTATTAAAAAAAACCCTTGTTGAAAGCATTCAATGTGTTGGCCTCAATAGTTTCCTCCGGCAGATGATTCCACAGGCCCCCACTCTCTGGGTGAAGACATTTCTCTTCAGCTCAGTTCTAAATGAACCGCGTCGTTTCCTTAAACTGTGACCCTCACCCCCACCCCCACTTCGGCCAGTCATTGTTCCGGTGTTTCCCTGTCTCGGACGGGTGAGGTGAAGGAGGGAGTGGGAGTTGATGGTGGGGCAGTAATCCTGCACGGATTACCGGGGCTGGCCAATGGGGAATGAACCTTTACTTTCTGTCTGCAGGATGAGGATGGCAACAGCCTATCAGATGAGGAGATCCAGTCAGAGGCTGATACCTTCATGTTTGAGGGTAAGTGTGTGGTCGTGGTTCCTCTTGGGTTTTAGTTTGAGCTGGGGTATTGGTACTGTGCTGTTGTGTGACCGTCGGTGAAGAGGCCGTGATTTATTATCCACCTTTAACCTGTCTCCGAAAGAGGCCTTTCCTGAAGGTTGGTGAGAGTTGGTCAGCTTTTGGAATCATATGAAGGCCAGACCCAGTCGTGATGGCAGATTTCCTTCCCTGAAGTACATTTAATGTATTTCCTGCTCCCTTTAACTGAGTTAGTATTTGTTTAAATTAACCGGATTTAAATTTAAAAGCAGCTGTGTTGGGATTTGAGCGCTTGGCCCCAGAATCACAGGCTTAGTAACCACAATCCTACTGCAACCGCCATTTGTTGGAGGTCTGGTGTCATCCCTCGGTAGAGCCGTGCATTTATATATTGCAGTTTGTGACTTCATGGAAGTGCTTCCCAGTCAGTGGCAAACTTCTGAAGCTCGGTGGTTACTGTAATACAGGAACTGCCGTGGCTAATTTACACGCATCGAGACCCCACATCCCTCATAAGTGATAATAACCAGGCAACATCGCTGGTTTCTATGTTGTGAAAGTGGAACCTTCTGGTAACCTGTGGCGGGTCTGTCGGTGTTGGCGTTTCAAGCCCCTGGTGGGAGGTGGGGAGAACTGTCAACAGATTGTGAACAAGTAACTGGGAGCCAGGGAAAGTGGGGGCGAGGTGTGTATGCAAGGGAAGGCTGGGGAGATGAAATACAAAAGGGGACGGTGGTGCGAGGGGATGGATGAGGGGAGAGGGAAGTGAGGGGTCACGCTGGAAACAGGGAACACTGTCTGAAATACTGGCCGCTATTATCCAGTTGTCTGTAAGCTGTTTGTTTTAGTGACATGGGCCAAGTCACCAGAGAGAAAGATGGTAGGATCCCCAATCTCACCCCAATTCTCCTCCATTCCCTGAGTAACTAAAGTCTGTCTCCCTTCGTTTGAAAGACAGCTCCCCTGACAGTGCGGCACTCCTGTCTGCCTGCCCAGTGTGCTCTGACGGAGCAGCACGACCCGAACATCCATCCCTCTCGTTTTTCCAGACGGTGTTTCTCAAACCCCTCAGGGTTGGTGCTGAAAGTGCTCGGAGTTTTTGTTTTATCCCAGACCATGCTTGTCCATTCCTGAATTCCTTCTCCCACTGTCTCGGCAGGACATGACACTACAGCCAGTGGGATCTCCTGGGTGTTGTATAATCTCGCTCGACACCCAGAATATCAGAACAAGTGTCGGGAGGAAATCCAGGAGCTGTTGATGTCAAGAGATGATAAAGAGCTGGAGTGGTGAGTGACTGACTCCTTTGATCTTATGTTGCAGACTGAAACACAGGGACTAAGAAGGCCATTCAGCCCATTGAACCCGAATGGCACCATCAAAGCTGATCATGGGTTTCCCACCTGCTCCCCAAATCCCCTGATTTCCCGAGAGCCCACTTCAAATTGGGATGTCCAGAGGCTTCCCATCCCTCTGAGTGAGCTCATTTCCTCTTGTCTCAGCCCCTCCCTTTATCCAGAGACTATGCCCAGCCCCTGGGCTCCCCAATCGCTGAGGGAGGGGGTGGGGTGGTGGATGGGGCTGTAACCTCACCGTGCCTACTCTGTCCAGTCCTCTTCAGAATGCTGTGTATTTGAATGAAATCGAAACCCCATGGAATACTGTGTTGCACCAGGGGAGGAATTCGGCTTGAATTCCCAGCCCGGAAACAGCTGGAAGGCCCTGGGAGGATGCGGGAGCCCCGAGGTATGAATTATTTCATTGGGACTATCCAGTTGGCGTTTGAACCCAGCTCCATTCAGGCAGTCCACCAGCTCTGCCAGTCCAAAACGTCACGGCTGATCTGACACCCCACCCCGTGCTGATCCTCTGTTTGTCGTAAGTGTAGATACCACAGCTTTGAGAATATTCACACCCCACCTCACCTCACCTCACCCTTCCACTGCCTGGGGAAGAGAGTTTCACAGACTCACAACTTGCACAGAGAAGATTCCTCATCTCCTGACTTCCGACCAGTGACTCCGGCTTTACCGATCTGGAACTTTGTCCGGACAAGCGGGAGCTGTTGCATCTTGGGAGGTCAAACACTAGAGGGAAGTGTACAGTAAATGTCAGAACCCTTAGGGGGATTGCTATACAAGAGGGGTCTTGGGGTGCAAGTCCATAGCTGCCTGAAAGTGGCAACAGAAATGGATAAGGCAGACAGCACACTTTCCTTCATCAGTTGGTGAACTGAGTAGAAAAGTTGGCAAGTCATGTCACAAATGTATAAGAATTTGATGAGGCCACATTTGGAGCATTGAGTGCAGTTCTGGTCACCAGACTACAGGAAGGATGTAGAGGCTTTAGAGAGGGGACAGAAGAGGTTTACCTGGGTTGAAGTGTATTAGCTGTAAGAAGAGGTTGGACAGACTTGGATAGATTTTTGCTGGAGTGTCGAAGGCTGAGGGTCGATCTGATAGAAGTTTCTAAGATTATAAAAAGCTTAAATAGTCAGGGCCTCTTTCTCAGGGTGGAACTGTCAAATACAAAGGGACATAGATTTGAGGTAAGAAGGGAAAGTTGAAAGGAGATGTGCGAGGGATGTGTTTTATGCAGACGATGGTAGGCACCAGGAACATACTATCAGGGGAGGTAATAGAAGCAGATACGACAGCAAAGGCATATGAGGCATTTAAACAGAAACATGAAGAGGCAGGGAATAGAGAGATACAAATAGCATCATGGTCGGCAGAGACATGGTGGGCCGAAGGGCCTATTCATGTGTTTGCACTGTTCTATGTTCTATCCCTCACCCTGTTGAGTTCCCAGGGGGATGTAGACTTCCTCAATATTGAACTGCAAGACAGAGATTGCTGGAGAAACTCAGCAGGCCTGGCAGCGTCTTTGAGGAAGAGTGATGCAGGGCTCAGAACCTTCACTCTGTTACTCTGCCCGCACAATCATTGCTCTAGCAAGGTGGGACTGTCACAGCGCCAAACATCCCAAATCCCAGGCTGATGTTCTGGGGTCATGGGCTCAAAACCAGACAGTGAGAAAGTCATGAGGAAGCTGACTTAGTGGTGACCAGGAGCCATTGTTGTTAAAAACCCAGCTGGTTCACGAATCCTTTAGAGAAGAAAATCTGCCATCCTTACCTGGTCTGGCCTACATGTGACTCCAGACCCACAGCAATGTGGCTGACTCTTAACTACCCTCTGAGCAAATAGGGATGGGGCAATAAATGCTGAACCCACCCCCCAACCTCTAGTGACGCCCATATCCTGCGAATGAACAAAATAGAAGGGTAATTTTGATAGTGGACACAGTTTAACATCAGGGGCTCTCCTGTTTCAGACAGAGATGAAGAAAGGGATTTTTTCCTGAGAGTTGTGAGTTGGAGTGGAACCCTTCCCTAGAGAATGGAGGGGTTGGTGGTGGGGGGTGTGGGACCTGTCATTGAATATTTGTAAGCTGGAGGGAGAAGGTTTCAAAGCCGTGGGGGAGGTCAGGAGGGAGAGTAGGCCTGAGGCCATGATCAGATTGTATCGAGGGAAGGCGGGGAAGCAGGCTGTGTGTCTGTCTGTCTGTTCCTGACCATGTTCCTGTGCCCCCTCCCACAGGGATGATCTCTCCCAGATGCCCTTTACCACCATGTGTATCAAGGAGAGCCTGCGGCTCCACCCACCAGTGACCACCGTGGCACGGTGCTGCACCGAGGATATCCAACTACCAGACGGCAGGGTCATCCCAAAAGGTCAGGCCCAAGACTGTGCTGCGGCGGAGATGGGTGCGGGGGGGAGGTCACACAGACACAGCCTCGGGGTGAGGGTGGGGGGAAATGGAGGTGATAAATCCATCTGACAGCATCTTTCAAAACCCCCTCCTCAGCTGAGAGACTGTGGCCTGAGGAGGCATACAATGTTATTTTGAAACTGAGGCCTGAATTAGATTAGATTAGCGATAGTGTGGAAACAGGCCCTTCGGCCCAACAAGTCCACACCGACCCTCCAAAGAGCAACCCACCCAGACCCATTCCCCTACACTTACCCCTAAATAATGCACCTAGTACTATGGGCAATTTAGCATGGCCAATCCACCCTAACCTGCACATCTTTGGACTGGGGGAGGAAACCGGAGCACCCAGAGGAAACCCACGCAGACACGGGGAGAATGTGCAAACTCCACACAGACTGTCGCCCGAGGCTGGAATTGAACCCGGGTCCCTGGCACTGTGAGGCAGCAGTGCTAACCATTCAGGGGGCACAGTGCACACAGTGAACGACTGAATGCTCCTCTCTCCCCCTCCCGGGCCTGATGTGCTGTGTCTTATACAAACACACCGATGAAGAAAGCTGATCATTCCACCTGCTCTCCCTGCCCTGTCATCAGGGTAAGCTTCAGGCACACTCCTGCTGGGTTTTGAATTCCACTTTCCCACTAACCGCCCCAATCCCACCCCAATTCTCCTCAATTCCCTGAGTAACTAGAGTCTGTCCACCTTCAAAATATTCACTGAGCCAGACTGAGGCAGAGTTCGAGAGCAGGAGAGCTCTCTCAGAGAGTTTCCCCTCACCTCTGTCCTAATAAAGACCCCCCCCATTTTAAACAGTGTCTCCTCATTCCAGACAGACCCACAACAGGAATCACTCTCTCCCCATCCATCTGATCATTCGGGATCTCAAACACTTTGTCAAGTTAGCCCTCACTCTTCCAAACTTCAGCAGAAACAAGTTCATTAAGTCTAATCTTTCTTTGCAAGTTGACCCCATCATTCCAGGTTTGAGTCTAAGTACTGTAATCTGCTCTCAAACACTTCCAATACATTTACAGCCTTCCTTAACTAAGGAGACCAGAACTGCACACCGTATTCAAGGCACAGTCTCACACCAATGCTGTTTAACTGAAGCACAACATTCTGACTTTAACATTCAGTTCCTCACATAATAAATGTTAGCATTCCATTAACCTTCCTGATCAGTTATAGAGTCATCGAGTCCCTACAGCACAGACTGGTCCACGCCGAACATAATCCCAAACTAAACTATTCCCACCTGCCTGCTCCTGGCCCATATCCCTCCTTTCATATTCATGTACAGCTTGCTCAACTATAACACCCATTTCATTAATGTGATTATGAATGGGGACACTGAATTGAAAGCTCAAACTTTCAACACTGTAAATGCTGTTTCTAAAGCACGGATTTTCTAGAATACAGGGTTACACAAGAACACAACCATCGGATTATAGTCGAACTATCTGTACTTATTTAAGTGTCTTTTAAATGTTGTAACTGGACCCATATCCTCAGGAGGTTCATTCCACACACAAACTGCTCTCTGTGTAAGTAATTTGTTCTTCATGTCTACTTTAAATCTCCCATCTTACCTTAAAAATATGCCACCTAGTCCTGAAATCCCCCACCGAGGGAAAAGACACCTACCTTATATATACCCCTCATGATTTTATAAACCTTAATTAAGGTCACCCCTCAACCTCCTATGCCTCACTGAGAAAGGTCCCAGCTTATCCAGCCTCTCCTTATAGCTCAACCCTTCCATTCCCAGCAACATCCTGGTAAATCTCTTCTGAACCATTTCCAGCTTAATACTATCCTTCCTCCAGTAGGTCTGACTAGAACTGTACAGAGTATTCCACAAGAGGCCTCACCAACGTCCTGTACAACCTCAACATGATGTCCCGACTCCTATACTGCACAATCTCTCCGAAACCTCTCCCCACCGCCCCAGATCGAGCTGCAGTTAATCTACATTAGTCACAGGGGCAATGATGACCTAGTGCTGTTATCGCTGGACTATTAATCCAGTGAGCCAGATAGTGTTCTGGGGACCTGGGTTTAAATCTCACCCTGGTAAATGGTGGAATTTGAATTCAGTGAAGATCTGGAATTAAGACTGAGTTGTACAGTGTGGAAACAGACCCTTCAGTCCAACTCATTAAATTTGGCCCTTATCACTCTAAACCCTTCCTATTCATAGGATATAGTATAGAAGGGGTCCTTTGCAGTTCTGAGAGGGTGTGGCCCTCAGTTGAGGCATTTTATTCCTAGGTTTTTGCCCAAAACTTCGAATTTCTGCAACCTCAGATTTTGCCTGACCTGCTGTGCTTTCCCAGCACCACTCTGATCTAAACCCCTTCCTATTCATATACCCATCCAGATGCCTTTTAAATGGTGTGATTGTACCAGCCTCCATCACTTCCTCCGGCAGCTCATTCCAAAATGCTTGTATCCTCATTAACAACGTAGACATTGTCACAACCTGAAACCCATATTCCCAACCACAACCAAGTGTTTGTGACTCCTTAGATTCCTCCTTCTGCTTTCACAAATCCTTCCCATTGATCATTTCCAAAACCCCTATCCTGCCCTGGCCATGACTTCACTCCCATTCACTTGGGGAGAGCCTCCTGCTCCAGGAATGCAAACTCCTGTCACTCATCACTTTAAGATCCCCCAAACTCAACTCAGCAAAACATTACATGGACAAACTTCATTTTACTGTTTTAGAGCTTTTTATAAAAAAAAATCTAAAACCTTATTACTTTCTGCTTGGAGTTAAATTTCGGTGATTAAATTACTTCTGGTGCTCTGAGTTTAATTGTAACCATTGTTTTCACAGACCGCACTATTAACATAGATCACAATCCAGTAAAGATATAAATAATTACTTGTATGAGAACAAAAATATTTCCTATCTTTAATATTTTACTCAGCTGGGAAATAGTAAACCTGCAACAATTAATCTTGGCAAACCTGACTGTCAGCATCATATTTCCAGCATCACAGAGCTTGGTCAACAAAATGCCTTAACTCTGTTCACACACTGAGCCGTGAGATGGTTGATGTATCTCTGTTACAGCTGAGGTACTATCAGTTTCTAATACCTCATTTCTATGTTGGAGCTCCCCAGCCCCTTGGCCACCTTCCCCCACTTGTGTCCGTTAGTTATGACTCCCTTATATCCCACAATAGTGGGCAACATGGTGGCACAGTGGTTAGCACTGCTGCCTCACAGCGCCAGAGACCCGGGTTCAATTCCCGCCCCAGGCAACTCTGTGTAGAGTTTGCACATTCTCCCTGTGTCTGCGTGGGTTTCCTCCCACAATCCAAAAATGTGCAGGTTAGGTGAACTGGCCATGCTAAATTGCCTGTAGTGTTAGGTGAAGAGGTAAATGTAGGGGCATGGGTCTGGGTGGGTTGCACTTCGGCAGGTCGGTGTAGGCTTGTTGGGCCGAAGGGCCTGTTTCCACACAGGAAGTAATCTAGTCTAATCTGAAGAAATGAGATTCCTCAATATGCTACCTCCCACTCTGCTGTGTAACTCTTCGTGCCACCATGAACACAAATGCCAAGTGGAAAGCTCAAGCAGGTTTTCCATACAAAACACAAACAATGATGCAGATTCCATTCCTTAAATCAGCAAGTGTCTTTAGTCTGCAAGTCTGAGCATCTTAAATTGCTGCTGCCACAGACATTTATTCTAATATACAAAGTAATATCATCTCGCAGCATGGAGAGAAATCACTTTCTGGTACTTTGGACACTTTCTTGATTTCATCTCATTTTTCCAGAAATCTTCAATCAATTTATTCTTGCAGTCACATCTTTCACCTGGGAATCTTTGTTACCAAATTGTTCCTCGGAGAGTCCTACAGCAGGGAGACAGGCCCTTCAGCCCTAACTGGTCCACACCGACCAAACTATCCATCCACTCTAACCCCATTTCCCTGCACTTGGCCCATATCTAATCCTTCCCTATCCATGTATTTGTCCAAATGCCTTTTAAATGTTGTTACTGTACCCACCTCAACCACTTCCACTGGCAGCTCATTCCATACCCGTACCACTCTCTGTGTAAAAAAGTTGCCCCTCAGGTTCCCTTTTATTCTTCCCCCCCCTAACCTTAACCTGATGCCCCCTAGTCCTTGATTGCCCCAACCCTGGGAAAAAGACTGAGTGCATTCACCCTATCCATGCCTCTCATGATCGTATACACTTCTATAAGATCCCCCCTCAGTCTCCGAAACGCAAAAGCGAAAAGTCCGAGCTTGTCCAACCTCTCCCTGTAACTCAGACCATTGGGTCCTGGCAACATCCTTGTAAATTTCTTCTGCGCTCTTTCCAGTTTAATAACATCCTTCCTGTAACAAGGTGACCAAAACCGAACACAGTGCTCCAGGTGCGGCCTCACCAATGTCCTGAATAACTGCAACACAACATCCCAATGTCCTTTAGGGAAGGACACTGCCTTCCTTTCCTGGTCCAGCCTACGTGTGACTCCAGACCTACAGCAAGGTGGCTAACTCTTAACTGTTCTCTGGGTGATGAGGCCTCGCCAGTGACACCCACATCCCATGAATGAATACAGAAAAAGAAACGTGCATTGGGCAGTAACTGGGAACATTTGTTTATTTTCCAGGGAACATCTGTCTGATCAGCATCTACGGAACCCACCACAATCCTGCAGTCTGGTCAGATCCTGAGGTACTGACACCTTCATTCTCACAGGGCGGAGTCACTGCAGGTTTCCAGTCCTACTCTCACCTCCTGTACAGAGAGAATGCCCTGTTTGATTGGATTGGATGCAGAATGATGTTGGATAAACTAATGGCTCGGAAGGAGTTAATGTTCATGTTGCATTAAGCTCCACCCAGTCTGACGATGTCACCCAGTCTGTGGGAGGAGCCTATTGAGTTCAGCACGGGTCTCCGAAGGGAGTAGATGTATTTTGTATAGCTCCTGAGTAACTCTGCCTCACTCCTCACTGTAAACTGTGCCCATTGGTATCAGGCCTACCCCCTGGTAATCAGACAGGTCGCAGATTCAGTGGATAGCCCAATACCCCCCTGCAGCAGCTGTGGGTTCCACCTTGCCATCATTGTACAGCAACAACTTGGGTTTAGGAAGTACCTTCAGTGTAATGGAACAGGCCGAGTGAGGAGGCCTGTGGTCACAGAGGTCACTGAATACACTTGGACATTGAGTCACAAGGGAAATATTCAGGTGGTGAAAGGTTCACTCAAACAGGTCGTTTTACAGGAGGGTCTGCAGGGAGGGGATCGGAATGGTGGGACGGGAGTGCGTCCAGGGGGGAGGGGCGTGAGTCCAGGGGGGAGGGGCGTGAGTCCGGGGGGGAGGGGCGTGAGTCCGGGGGGAGGGGAGTGAATCTGCAGCAGGCAGCACAGACCCTCCCTCTCTCCCTCAGGTACAGCCTCAGGCAGTTTTCCTGAAGTAGAACATGGAACAGTACAGCATAGAACAGGCCCTTCAGCCCACGATGTTGTGCCGATCATTGATCCTCATGTATGCACCCTCAAATTTCTGTGACCATATGCATGTCCAGTCGTCTCTTAAATATCCCCAATGACCTCGCTTCCACAACTGCTGCTGGCAACGCATCCCATGCTCTCACAACTCTCTGCGTAAAGAACCCTCCTCTGACATCCCCTCTATACTTTCCTCCAACCAGCTTAAAACTATGACTCCTCATGTTAGTCATTTCTACCCTGGGAAATAGTCTCTGGCTATCAACTCTATCTATGCCTCTCATTACCTTGTGTACCTCAATTAGGTCCCCTCTCCTCCTTCTTTTCTCCAATGAAAAAAGTCCAAGCTCAGTCAACCTCTCTTCACACGCTAAGCCCTCCAGTCCAGACAGCATCCTGGTAAACCTCCTCTGAACCCGCTCCAAAGCATCCACATCTTTCCTATAATAGGGCGACCAGAACTGGACGCAGTATTCCAAGTGCGGTCTAACCAAAGTTTTATAGAGCTGCAACAAGATCTCACGGCTCTTAAACTCAATCCCCCTGTTACTGAAAGACAAAACACCATATGCTTTCTTAACAACCCTGTCCACCTCGGTGGCAATTTTAAGGGATCTGTGTACCTGCATACCAAGATCCCTCTGTTCCTCCACACTGCCAAGAATCCTATCCTTAACCCTGTACTCAGCTTTCAAATTCGACCTTCCAAAATGCATCACTTCGCATTTATCCAGGTTGAACTCCATCTGCCACCTCTCAGCCCATCTCTGCATCCTGTCAATATCACGCTGCAGCCTACAACAGCCCCTATACTGTCAACGACACCTCCAACCTTTGTGTCGTCTGCAAACTTGCTGACCCATCCTTCAATCCCGTCATCCAAGTCATTAATAAAAATTACAAACAGTAGAGGCCCAAGAACAGAGGCCTGTGGATCACCACTCACCACTGACCTCCAGGCAGAATATTTTCCTTCCACTACCACTCGCTGTCTTCTGTCGACCAGCCAATTCTGTATCCAGACAGTTAAGTTCCCCTGTATCCCATTTCTCCTGACTTTCTGAATGAGCCTACCATGGGGAACCATGTCTTGCTGAAGTCCATATACACCACATCCACAGCTCGACCCTCATCCCCTGGATCCCCTGTCATGAAGAGTGAAGGAGTTGTTTCTCCCAGTGATCCTGACGCTGTTAACTCTCCCATCTGTTGTCTTTCACAGGTCTATAACCCGTATCGCTTCGATTCCACATACACCGACAAGAGAGCACCCCACGCCTACATTCCCTTCTCGGCTGGCCCCAGGTAAGTCCAATTGGTTCCCTTTCTGCAGGTAGGGCGGCTTCCTCTGCTGCTGCCTGACTGCACTTGGCCATTCCCAATCCCACTGGCACTCTCTGTTCCAATTCAGCATTCCGAGAGTAAGCTTTCTCTGGGCAGGGGTCTCACAGGATTAATGGAAACCCTCCAGATCAGATGTTCCATGTCAATTATGTCCAGTATAACTCTCAGTCCGATCTGTGTCCCGTGTGGGTTAGAAATGGAGTCCATGTCAGAACCAGCAGCCCCACCCAAGCAGTGTGCTGGACCATGGAGGTGGAGCTCAGAACTCACCCCCACCCTGTCTATCCCCTCGGCCAATCTCCCAAGTCACAGCTGAGCAGTCAGCCCCTTCCCGGTCAGTGGGGCCCTCCAAAATAGCATCATTCAGGCATTCTTCCTCCTTTCATTCAGCTTCTGTAATTACATGTCAGGTAGGGGTCAGGGGAAAATGCCAGGGTCAGGGGTCAATGTCGGAGTCAGAGGACCATACCAGGGTCAGGGGTCAATGCCAGGGGCACCAGTCCTGCTCCCCAACATCTTGGGAATTAGCACACACAGGGTTGGGAGGAGAGAGAGAGAGCAAGACCAGTTCCGAGGACACAAACTTATGGAACCGTTGCTGAGGTAACTCAGTGATGTTTGGGGTTGTCTTTAACAATGATGGGTCTCCATTGGTAGTGTCAGTGTCATCGACTCATATCTATGTTCCTCCAACAACAGCATTCCCAAAACCTGGCATGAGCTGCTGAGATGGTTCTCCTGATAATAGGATAGAATTAAATCCCCTCAGTGTGGAATCAGGCCATTCAGTCCAACAAGTTACACTGACCCTTTGAAGAGCATCCCGCCCAGACCCATTCCCCTCCCTTCTCCCCGTAACCCTGCATTTCCCATGTAGATCCCACCTAACCTACACATCCCTGAACACAATGTGCAGTTTAGCACAGCCAACCCACCTGACTTGCAACACCTTTGGACTGTGGGAGGAAACCAGAGCACCCGGAGGAAACCCAGACAGACACGGGGAGAACGTGCAAACTCCACACAGACAGTCACCCAAGGCAGGAATCGAACCTGGGCCCTGGCACAGTGAGGCAGCAGGCTACCTCATGGCGGGTCAGTGCCAGAAGGGAGCAGGGACCTGGTTCTGTGATTGAACACAGTCAGTCTTTATATGTTCCTGTTGTTGAAATGATTCCTTTTGCCGATATTAATGACAGGAGTGCGTTTCTGACATGGAGTTGCGCACCAACATGAAGGATGCTGCACGATTATGTGCATTGACATGATCAAAGTGTGTGGGTTAATAATTGGTGACCCCTCTTGGTGAAGGTAGTGACACTGAACTGGAACATCAGCACTAACTCAGTGATCCACACGGCCATGAGCTCTCTGTCTGACTGCAGCCTGAGGTGTGTCCTGTTTCACCCTGTACATGGTTCTGCAGGCAAGCTCCAAGTCTTATCTGAGCAAAACTGTGTGGGTGGGAAGTGGCAAGACTGCGTCAGAGTAGCCAGCTCCTCAGCCTGACCACCCTGGGCTGTAGAGCTGTGGTAGGGTGAGATGTTCCCATCAAAGAGAAGATACAATTAGCCCAAAAACTCTTATGATGTGAAGATAAGCAGCTACCACAGAACAGAGCATGCAAGCTGCAAAAAAGAGATATCCTCTCTGAAGGGGATCGCAGTGAGAAGCAGAGAGCTTTGTCTGAGGCTCATTCTCATTGCCACTCCAGATGAGTTTTGGAACTCTAGGATTAATGATTGGGTTTAAACATTCCCAGCTGATGTGGTGGGATTTGAATCCATGATTGTTGTTGAGTGACATGACCATTACATCAGCATCTGGTGAGGGTGGAATTATTAATCTGTCTAATAAAAAATGGATTCTCTTTGGCTGCAAAGTGTTTTGGCGTTGCCAAGGTGTTGTGAATATTGCAAAAAACAAATAATTTCTCTTTGGCCTTTTGTGGGATGTTACAATGACAAGGAGTGGTTAGGATGTGGAAGGTAGGGTCAATAGAAGCGTTTAGGAGAAAGTGAGGACTGCAGATGCTGGAGATCAGAGCTTAAAAATGTGTTGCTGGAAAAGCGCAGCAGTTCAGGCAGCATCCAAGGAGAATCGATGTTTCGGGCATAAGCCCTTCTTCAGGAATCATTTAACAGGGATTGGGATTGGGAAGAGCTGGGGAAGTGAGATTGGGTGAATTGCTTCTTGAGAGGGCCAGCATAATGGGCTGAATGGTCTCCTTTTGTACTGTAATTATTCCATGATTCTGTATGCTGTATGGTTTATTACACATCCCTAACTGTCCTTGGAAAGGTGCGGGTGAGTTGCCTTATTGAAATGTTGTGTTCCATAATATATACATGTCCATAATGCTGTCAGGAAGGGATTCTGACCCAATGACACTGAAGGAACGGCAATATATTTCTCAGTCAGGATGGTGAGTGACTGGGAGGGGACCTTGCAGGAGCTGGTGTTCCCATTCATCTGCTGCCCTTGTCCTTCTAGATGGTTCATGGATTGGGAAGGTGCTATCAAAGGGACTTCGGCCTGCATTGATGCCTGTAGGATGAATCCAAGGTGTACAATTGTGGTGTAACCATAATCAGCTCTTGCAGCTTCTGGGACAACCCATGGTTGATTTGGCTGTGGGTAACTCCATCATGTTAGTCCCAACAACTTTGTTAGCAATCCCAATTTGATACACAACATTTCTACACACATTGTCTGACTCCAGGGTTGAATTTAGTCGGGCGTAGGTGGTGAAGTTAACCCTGGACTAGCTGAGGTATTGAAGAGCAGGACAGAAGGATCAACACCGAATAAATGATTCAACCATTTGAGACTGTTCCATTGCTTAGATCCTGGCTGATCCTATCTCTTCAAACACTGAAGATTTTCACTGACATCCCTCAGATTCACAGCTTGCTTTGGGGGTAGAGTCCCAGATTTCCATGATCCTGTTTGTGAAGTGCTTTCTGACCCCATTCCTGAATAATCTAGCTCTAACTTTGAGGCAAAATGAATATATCCACGCAGCCCACCTTTATCCTGTTACTGTCACCCACAGTTGAGGTGCCTAGTTTGATTGTGTTTCTGCTGCGTCTCCATAGTTCAGAATGGCCATCCTAATATTGTTTTCTTGTATTTCTGCCCTGACTACTAGATTAGATTACCGACAGTGTGGACACAGGCCCACACCAACCCTCCAAAGAGTAACCCACCCACACCCATTCCCCTACGCTATATTTACCCCTGACTAATGCACCCGACCTGCACACCTTCGGACTGTGGGAGGAAACCGGAGCACCCGGAGGAAACCCACGCAGACACGAGGAGAATGTGCAAACTCCACACAGTCAGTCACTCGAGGGTGGAATCGAACCTGGGACCCTGACGCTGTGAGGCAGCAGTGCTAACCACTGAGCTACCATGCCGCCCATCTAGTTTAGAATCCATGTCTCCTTTTAAGTAACATTTATTTCCCATGTTCTTGATTAACCCTAGCTCAGGGGAATAGTCTGAAGTACTTGACTGTTGGAGAGTGACAAACATGAATACGTCACTACTTAATCTTTACTACAATCTAACCTGAATTTGTAACGTGGGTCTTTGACATGTGAAAGTCGTGTGATAGTCCGGGGAAGGGGCCGCTGGGGGGAAAGGGGGGTGTGTGGGAAAAAATCAGCCCTTCGTATTCATCTCAATTTAAACTGTTCCTTCCTCTTTCGGGCTTCCCTGTTTGTTTAGGAATTGTATCGGGCAGAACTTTGCCCTGTCGGAGATGAAGGTGGCCGTGGCTCTGACACTGCACCGCTACAGGTTAACACTGGACCCTTCACACACAGTCCGCAGGAAACCCGAGCTGATCCTCAGAACCGAGAAAGGGATCTGGCTGGGACTGGAGCGGCTCTCAGGAACACAGCTGAGGGCTGCAAAACCACAGAGGGAATTGCAAACTGGCACAGAAGAGGGGAGGGGAGGGGAAGTTTGACTTAACTTGCAGTTGCCGTGGCCTACAGATTTTTTTTTTGTACTTACTGCTACATGAATAAACTCCCAAGATACGATGCGGAATAAAAGCATGAGCTACTTGGAGCTTGCTGCGTAAAAACTCAGCCTCTGCCTGTGGAAGTTAATGATTTACATAAACATGGTTTAATGATTTACATAAACATGGTTTAATGATTTACATAAATATGGTTACCTCTGTTCAAGGTCAAAAAGAGAACTGCGTAACATTCTTATGGGCGGCACGGTGGCACAGTAGTTAGCACTGCTGCCTCACAGCGCCAGAGACCCGGGTTCAATTCCCGCCTCAGGCGACTGACTGTGTGGAGTTTGCACATTCTCCCCGTGTCTGCGTGGGTTTCCTCCGGGTGCTCCGGTTTCCTCCCACAGTCCAAAGATGTGCAGGTTAGGTGAATTGGCCATGCTAAATTGCCCGTAGTGTTAGGTATGGGGTAAATGTAGGGGTATGGGTGGGTTTCGCTTCGGCGGGTCGGTGTGGACTTGTTGGGCCGAAGGGCCTGTTTCCACACTGTAATGTAATCTAAAAAAATTCTTCCTCTGCCTTAATTATGGTTTATCTGAAAAATGTAACAAACCGGACTGCAATCATGTCTTGTTCAAACATCTTGACACTCTTCCCACAGCTGTGAACAGGATATGTACAGTTACTGAGTACTGACTGAGTGACCACCATTACCTGTGAACAGGATATATACAGTTACTGAGTACTGACTGAGGGAACACCATTACCTGTGAACAGGATATGTACAGTTACTGAGTACTGACTGAGTGAACACCATTACCTGTGAACAGGATATGTACAGTTACTGAGTACTGACTGAGTGAACACCATTACCTGTGAACAGGATATGTACAGTTACTGAGTACTGACTGAGTGAACATCATTACCTGTGAACAGGATATGTACAGTTACTGAGTACTGACTGAGTGACCACCATTACCTGTGAACAGGATATATACAGTTACTGAGTACTGACTGAGGGAACACCATTACCTGTGAACAGGATATGTACAGTTACTGAGTACTGACTGAGTGAACACCATTACCTGTGAACAGGATATGTACAGTTACTGAGTACTGACTGAGTGAACACCATTACCTGTGAACAGGATATGTACAGTTACTGAGTACTGACTGAGTGAACATCATTACCTGTGAACAGGATATGTACAGTTACTGAGTACTGACTGAGTGAACACCATTACCTGTGAACAGGATATATACAGTTACTGAGTACTGACTGAGTGAACATCATTACCTGTGAACAGGATATGTACAGTTACTGAGTACTGACTGAGAGAACACCATTACCTGTGAACAGGATATGTACAGTTACTGAGTACTGACTGAGTGAACACCATTACCTGTGAACAGGATATATACAGTTACTGAGTACTGACTGAGTGAACACCATTACCTGTGAACAGGATATGTACAGTTACTGAGTACTGACTGAGAGAACACCATTACCTGTGAACAGGATATGTACAGTTACTGAGTACTGACTGAGGGAACACCATTACCTGTGAACAGGATATATACAGTTACTGAGTACTGACTGAGTGAACACCATTACCTGTGAACAGGATATATACAGTTACTGAGTACTGACTGAGGGAACACCATTACCTGTGAACAGGATATGTACAGTTACTGAGTACTGACTGAGTGAACACCATTACCTGTGAACAGGATATGTACAGTTACTGAGTACTGACTGAGTGAACATCATTACCTGTGAACAGGATATGTACAGTTACTGAGTACTGACTGAGAGAACACCATTACCTGTGAACAGGATATGTACAGTTACTGAGTACTGACTGAGGGAACACCATTACCTGTGAACAGGATATGTACAGTTACTGAGTACTGACTGAGAGAACACCATTACCTGTGAACAGGATATGTACAGTTACTGAGTACTGACTGAGAGAACACCATTACCTGTGAACAGGATATGTACAGTTACTGAGTACTGACTGAGTGAACATCATTACCTGTGAACAGGATATGTACAGTTACTGAGTACTGACTGAGTGAAGAACATTACCTGTGAACAGGATATGTACAGTTACTGAGTACTGA
The DNA here is from genome assembly GCF_037043375.1 of Chiloscyllium plagiosum. Lineage (NCBI taxonomy): Eukaryota > Metazoa > Chordata > Chondrichthyes > Orectolobiformes > Hemiscylliidae > Chiloscyllium > Chiloscyllium plagiosum. The sequence continues at coordinate 36,404,575 of NW_028270183.1, forward strand.
CTGAGTGAACACCATTACCTGTGAACAGGATATATACAGTTACTGAGTACTGACTGAGGGAACACCATTACCTGTGAACAGGATATGTACAGTTACTGAGTACTGACTGAGTGACCACCACTACCTGTTGGACAGGATATGTACAGTTACTGAGTACTGACTGAGTGAAGACCATTACCTGTGAACAGGATATGTACAGTTACTGAGTACTGACTGAGTGACCACCACTACCTGTTGGACAGGATATGTACAGTTACTGAGTACTGACTGAAGAAACACCATTACCTGTGAACAGGATATGTACAGTTACTGAGTACTGACTGAGAGAACACCATTACCTGTGAACAGGATATGTACAGTTACTGAGTACTGACTGAGAGAACACCATTACCTGTGAACAGGATATGTACAGTTACTGAGTACTGACTGAGAGAACACCATTACCTGTGAACAGGATATGTACAGTTACTGAGTACTGACTGAGGGAACACCATTACCTGTGAATAGGATATGTACAGTTACTGAGTACTGACTGAGTGACCACCACTACCTGTTGGACAGGATATGTACAGTTACTGAGTACTGACTGAGTGAACACCATTACCTGTGAACAGGATATGTACAGTTCCTGAGTACTGACTGAGTGAACACCATTACTTGTGAACAGGATATGTACAGTTACTGAGTACTGACTGAGTGAAGACCATTACTTGTGAACAGGATATGTACAGTTACTGAGTACTGACTGAGTGAACACCATTACCTATGAACAGGATATGTACAGTTACTGAGTACTGACTGAGTGAAGACCATTACCTGTGAACAGGATATGTACAGTTACTGAGTACTGACTGAGAGAACACCATTACCTGTGAACAGGATATGTACAGTTACTGAGTACTGACTGAGTGAACACCATTACTTGTGAACAGGATATGTACAGTTACTGAGTACTGACTGAGTGAACACCATTACTTGTGAACAGGATATGTACAGTTGCTGAGTACTGACTGAGTGAAGACCATTACTTGTGAACAGGATATGTACAGTTACTGAGTACTGACTGAGAGAACACCATTACCTGTGAACAGGATATGTACAGTTACTGAGTACTGACTGAGGGAACACCATTACCTGTGAACAGGATATGTACAGTTACTGAGTACTGACTGAGTGACCACCATTACCTGTGAACAGGATATGTACAGTTACTGAGTACTGACTGAGGGAACACCATTACCTGTGAACAGGATAGGTACAGTTACTGAGTACTGAGTGACCACCATTACCTGTGAACAGGATATGTGCAGTTACTGAATACTGACAGGTAACACCATTACCTGTGAACAGGATATGTACAGTTACTGAGTACTGACAGGTAACACCATTACCTGTGAATAGGATCGAGATTCCCGGAAGGTATGTTGATTCCCTGGTGCCAGGGTTTGGGACGTCCCCAATCGGGTGTATAAGGTTCTGAAAGGGGAGGGCGAACACCCAGAAATCGTGTTACATATTGGCACCAATGATATAGCCAGGAAAAGGATTGAGGATATAAAAAGTGATTTCAGGGAGTTAGGGTAGAAGCTGCAGAGCAGGACAAACAGAGTAGTGTTCTCGGGTTTACTACCGGTGCCACGAGATAGCGAGGCGAGGAACTTGGAGCGGGCGCAGTTTAACACGTAGCTGCGCAGGTGGTGTAGGAGGGAGGGCTTCAGATATGTAGATAATTGGGATGCCTTCTGGGGAAGGTGGGACCTGTACATGAAGGATGGGTTGCATCTGAACTGGAAGGGGACCAATGTCCTGGGTGGAAGGTTTGCACAAAGTAGTTCAGGAGGGTTTAAACTAGTATGGCAGTGGGGTGGGAACCTGAGCTGTATACCGGAGGTGAGAGCTGATGGAGATGAGGCAATAGCAAGAGGTAGACCAGCCAGTGGGAAGGAATTTCCTGGGAAGGAACCAAGGGACCGGTTAAAGTGCGTTTGCTTTAACGCAAGGAGTATCAAGAATAAAAGTGATGAGCTTAGAGCATGGATCAGTACCTGGTGCTATGATGTTGTGGCCATAACAGAGACGTGGGTTTCTCAGGGGCAGGAATGGTTGCTGGATGTTCCAGGGTTCAGAGCATTTAAAAAGAATAGGGAGGGGGGAAAGAGGAGGGGGTGTAGCACTACTAATCGGAGAGGGTATCACAGCTACAGAAGCTTCCATTGTCGAGGAAGACCTGCCTATTGAGTCAGTATGAGTCGAAATTAGGAACAGTAAGGCAGCAATCACCTCATTAGGGGTTTACTACAGGCCCCCCAATAGCAGCAGGGAGATTGAAGAAAGCATAGCTCAGCAGATTTTGGAAAAGTGTGAATGTAGTAGGGTTGTTGTAATGGGTGACTTTAACTTTCCCAATATTGATTGGACCCTCCTTCGAGCAGAAGATTTGAATGGAGCTGTTTTTGTAAGGTGTGTTCAGGAGGGTTTCCTAACTCAGTACGTTGACAGGCCGACGAGGGGAGAGGCCATTCTAGACTTGGTGCTCGGCAATGAGCTGAGGCAGGTATCAGATCTTGTGGTGGGAGAGGATTTTGGTGATAGTGACCACAACTGCCTCACATTCTGCATATAGCTATGGAGAAGGAGAGGATTAGGCAAAATGGGAGGATATTTAATTGTGGAAGAGATTAAATATCCTCCCATTGATGTGATCAGACATGAGTTAGGAAGCATGGATTGGGAGCAATTGTTCCATGGTAAAGGCACTATAGACATGTGGAGACTGTTTAAGGAACAGTTGTTTCAAGTGATGAATAAATATGTCCCTCTGAGACAGGCAAGAAGGGGTAAGATAAAGGAACCTTGGATGACGAGAGGGGTGAGCTTCTCGTCAAAAGGAAGAAGGTAGCTTACGTAAGCTGGAGGAAGCTAGGGTCAAGCTCAGCTCTAGAGGATTACAGGCAGGCAAGGAAGGAGCTCAAAAATGGTCTGAGGAGAGCCAGGAGGGGCACGAGAAAGGCTTGGCAGAACGGATTAGGGAGAACACAAAGGCATTTTACACTTTTAGATTAAATTAGATTACATTCCAGTGTGGAAACAGGCCCTTCGGCCCAACAAGTCCACACCGACCCGTCGAAGCGCAACCCACCCATACCCCTACATTTACCCCATACCTAACACTACGGGCAATTTAGCATGGCCAATTCACCTGACCTGCACATCTTTGTGACTGTGGGAGGAAGCAGGAGCACCCGGAGGAAACCCACGCAGACACGGGGAGAACGTGCAAACTCCACACAGTCAGTCGCCTGAGGCAGGAATTGAACCCGGGTCTCTGGCGCTGTGAGGCAGCAGTGCTAACCACTGTGCCACCGTGCCGCCCTCTTATGTGAGGAAAAAGAGAATGATCAAAGAAAGAGTAGGGCCGATCAGGGATAGCATAGGGAACTTGTGTGTGGAGTCTGAGGAGGTAGGGGAAGCCCTAAATGAGTTTTTTGCTTCTGTCTTTATGAAAGAAACGAACTTTGTAGTGAATGAAACTTTTGAAGAGCAGGTAAACATGCTGGAACAGATAGAGATTGAGGAAGCTGATGTACTGAAAATTTTGACAAACATTAATATTAACAAGTTGCCAGGGCCAGACCAGATTAGTCCTCGGCTGCTTTGGGAAACGAGAAATGCAATTGCTTCGCCACTTGAGAAGATCTTTTCATCCTTGCTCTCCACTGGAGTCGTACCTGAGGACTGGAGAGAGGCAAATGTAATTCCTCTCTTCAAGAAAGGAAATAGGGAAATCCCCAGCAATTACAGACCAGTAAGTCTCACGTCTGTCATCTGCAAGGTATTAGAAAGGATTCTGAGGGATAGGATTTAAGACCATCTGGAAGAGCATGGCTTGATTAAATGCAGTCAGCACGGCTTTGTGAGGGGCAGGTCATGCCTCACAAATCTTATCGAGTTCTTTGAGGATGTGACTAGAAAAGTTGATGAGGGTCGAGCTGTGGATGTGGTGTATATGGACTTCGGCAAGGCATTTGATAAGGTTCCCCATGGTAGGCTCATTCAGAAGGTCAGGAGGAATGGGATTCAGGGGAACATAGCTGCCTGGATACAGAATTGGCTGGCCAACAGAAGACAGCGAGTGGTAGTAGAAGGAAAATATTCTGCCAGGAAGTCTGTGGTGAGTGGTGTTCCACAGGGCTCTGTCCTTGGGTCTCTATTGTTCGTAATTTTATTAATGACTTGGATGAGGGGATTGAAGGATGGGTCAGCAAGTTTGCAGACGACACAAAGGTTGGAGGTGTCGTTGACAGTATAGAGGGCTGTTGTAGGCTGCAGTGGGACATTGACAGAATGCAGAGATGGGCTGAGAGGTGGCAGATGGAGTTCAACCTGGATAAATGCGAAGTGATGCATTTTGGAAGGTTGAATTTGAAAGCTGAGTACAGGATTAAGGATAGGATTCTTGGCAGTGTGGAGGAACAGAGGGATCTTGCTGTGCAGGTACATAGATCCCTTAAAATGGCCACCCAAGTCGACAGGGTTGTTAAGAAAGCATATGGTGTTTTAGCTTTCAGTAACAGGGGGATTGAGTTTAAGAGTCGGGAGATCTTGTTGCAGCTGTATTAAACTTTGGTTAGACCATACTTGGAATACTGCGTCCAGTTCTGGTCGCCCTATTATAGGAAAGAGGTGGATGCTTTGGAGAGGGTTCAGAGGAGGTTTACCAGGATGCTGCCTGGACTGGAGGGCTTATTTTATGAAGAGAGGTTGACTGAGCTCGGACTTTTTTCATTGGAGAAAAGGAGGAGAAGAGGGGACCTAATTGAGGTATACATGGTAAGGAGAGGCATAGATAGAGTCGATAGTCAGAGACTATTTCCCAGGGCAGAAATGACTAACACGAGGGGTCATAGTTTTTAGCTGTTTGGAGGAAAGTATAGAGGGGATGTCAGAGGCGGGTTCTTTACGCAGAGAGTTGTGAGAGGATGGAATGCGTTGCCAGCAGCAGTTGTGGAAGCGAGGTCATCGGGGACATTTAAGAGACTGCTGGACATTCATATGGTCACAGAAATTTGAGGGTGCGTACATGAGGATCAGTGGTCGGCACAACATCGTGGGCTGAAGGGCCTGTTCTGTGCTGTACTGTTCTATGTTCTATGTTCTATGTGTAGTTACTGAGTACTGACTGAGTGAGTGAACACCGTTATCTGTGGTACTGACCCACAGTGCCCAAAGCAGGAAGCAGCTGAGCTCAATTCTGGTTTTCCCGCTAAATGGAAGGTATTGTTGGAAGGTGCAGAAAAACTCTCGGGTGAGGCTGTGTGGGCTGGACCGGAGGCAAAGTTTGATGTGTGTCTGGAATGAGTTGCCAGAAGAAGTGGTGGAGGCTGGTACAATTGTAACATTTAAAAGCCATCTGGATGGATATATGAATAGGAAGGGTGTGGAGGGATATGGTCCAAGTGCTGGTGAATGGGACTAGATTAAAATATCTCTTCAGCAAGGACAAATTGGGCTGAAGGGTCTGTTTCTGTGCTGTCCATCTCTATGATTCTACACAACTGAATCCAGAGACATTCCACAGCTTGTGGGTGAGAACTTCCTCTCGCTACGTGGAGACAGGAAGCTGGAGAATGAGGAAGCTCTGTGTCACCAACTAAAGAGGTGGCTAAGAATCATTGTTATCCAAAACACCAAGTTGCACCATAAGCATTTTACCCTCTGGTTGATTTGCACAGCCTCAGTCACAGAAATGGACCCTTTGGTCCATGCCGAATAGTGTCCCTCTATCATAAGGTCCGAAGTGGGGATGCTCGCCAATGGTTGCATAATGTTCAGCTCCATTCACAACTCCTCAGATACTGAAGCAGTTTGTGTCCAAATGCAACAAGATCTGGACAATATCCAGGCTTGGGCTGACAACTGGCAAGTAACATTCGTGTCACACAAATACCAGGCTATGACCATCACCAAGAAGAGACAATGTAACCACCACTCCTTGACATTCAATGGTGTTACCATCACTGAGTGCCCCACTATCAGCATCCTGGGAGTTATCATTGATCAGAAACGCAAGAGCAGGTCAGAGGCTGGGAATACTGCGGCAAATAACTCACCTCCCGACTCCCCAAAGCCCGTCCACCATCTACAAGGCACAAGGCAGGAGTGGGATGGAATACGCCCCATTTACCTGGATGGGTGCAGCCCAAATAACACTCAAGAAGCTCAACACCATCCAGGATAAAGCAGCTGATTTGATTGGCACCACATCCACAAACATCCACTTCCTGCACCACTAACGCTCAGTAGCAGCAGCGTGTGCCATCTACAAGATGCACTGCAGAAATTCACCAAAGATCCTCAGACAGCACCTTCCAAACCCATGACCACTTCCATCTAGAAGGAAGAGGGTAGCAGATACATGGGGACACCAACAGCTTCAAATTCCCCTCCAAGCCACTCACCGTCCTGACTTGGAAATGTCGCCGTTCCTTCACAGTCGCTGGGTCAGAATCCTGGAATTCCCTCCCTAAGGGCATTGTGGGTCAACCCACAGCTCATGGACTGCATTAATTCAAGAAGGCAGCTCACCCCCACCTTCTCAAGGGGCAACTAGGGACAGGGCAATAAATACTGGGCCCAGCTAGTGACCCCCACATCCCACAAAGTGAATAAATAAAAAGAGAGAGAAACAAGCTAATTCAAAGCCTTAATTCAAAGCCATAATGCATAGTCCAGGACACATGAGACATGTACAGTATATGCATGGCCATTTAACCTTCACATCTCTGAGATAAGCAGCAACCTGAAGAACTCCAGTTACTATTTGCCTCTGTATCGTCTCAGGTCAATGTCTGAATGGGAGATTTGCCAGGAATTTGAGCACAATTTCAACATTTAAAGACATTTGGATAGATAGATGAATAAGGAAAGGTTTGGAGGGATATGGGTCAGGAGCAGGCCCATGGGATTAGTGGGGGACTCAGTGATGGTAACACCATTGAATGCCAAGGAGTAGTGGTTACATTGACTCTTATTGGTGATGGTCATAGCCTGGTATTTGTGTGGCGTGAATGTTACAGCCAGTTGTCAGCCCAAGCCTGGATATTGTCCAGATCTTGTTGCGTTTAGACACAGACTGCTTCAGTATCTGAGGAGTCATGAGTGGAGCTGAACATTGTGCAATCATCGGCAAATATCCCGATTTCGGACCTTCTGATGGGAGGAGGGTCATTGATGAAGCAGCTGAAAGATGGTTGGGGCTTCGACACTACCCTGAGGGACTCCTGCAGAGATGTCCTGGAGCTGAGATGGCTGATCTACAGCAACCACAACTAGCTTCCTACGTGTCAGGTATGACTCTAACCACGGAGACTTGTCCTGATACCCATTGATTCCAGTTTTGCTCAGGCTCCTTGATGCCGCACTTTGTATAATTCAGTCTTAATGTCAAGGGCTGTCCCTCTCCCCTCCCCTGTAGGATTCAGCACTTTTGCCCATGTTTGACCTAATGAGATCAGGAGCTGAGTGACCCTGGGGGAACCCAAACTGGACGTCACTGGGCAGGTGCTGCTTGATAGCGCTGTTAATGACCCCTTCCATCGTCTTTACTGACGATTGAGGGTCGACTGATTGGGTGGTAATTCGTCGGGTTGGATTGGTCCTGCTTTGTATGTACAGGACATATCTGGACAATTTTCCACATTGTCGGGTAGATGCCAGGGTTGTAAATATACTGGAACAGCTTGGCTCGGGGAGCGGCATGTTCTGGAGCACAAGTCGTCAGTCCTATTGCCGGAATGTTGTCAGGGCCCGTAGCCTTTGCAGTATCCAGTGTCTCCAATTGTTCCTTGATATCATGTGGAGTGAATCGAGTTGTTGAAGCCTGGTATCTGATGTTGGGGACCACTGGATCATCCACAGCCTTATCTTTCACACTGATGTGCTGGGCTCTTCCATCACTGAGGATGGGGATATGTGTGGAGGTTCCTCCTCGAGTGAGTAGTTTAATCATCCACCACTGTTCACGGCTGGATGTAGCAGGACTGCAGAGCTTCGATCTGATCCATTCGTCATGGGATCGCTTGGTTCTGTCTATCACTTGCTGCTTATGCTGTTTGGTAGCTTCACCAGGTTGGCACCTCATCTCCAGGTATGCCTGATGCTGCTCCTGGCATGCCCTCCTGCACTCCCCATTGAACCAGGATTGACCCCCCTGGCGTGATGGTAATGGTTGAGAGGGAGATATGCCGGGCCTTGAGGTTTCAGATTGTGCTGGAGTACAGTTCTGCAGCTGTTGATGGCCCACAGTGCCTCATGGATGCCCCAGTCTAGAGCTGCTATATCTCATAAAGATGTACAGCATGGAAACAGACCCTTCAGTCCAATTTATCCATGCTGATCGGATATCCTAAACTTATCTAATCCCATTTGCCAGCACTTGGCCATATTCCTCTAAACCCTTCCTATTCATTTATGCTTCCAGAGGCCTTTTAAATGCTGTAATTGTACCAGCCTCCACCACTTCCTCTGGCAGCTTATTCCATACACGTACCACCCTGTGTTTGTAAATGTTGCCTTTTAGGTCCCTTTTAAATCTTTCTCCTCTCACATTAAACCTATGCCCTCGAGCTCTGGACTCCCTTACTCCAGGGAAAAGACCTTATCTATTTACCCTATTCATATCCTTCCTGATTTTATAAACCTCTATAAGGTCACCCTTAGCCTTGGATTCTCCAGGGAAAACTGCCCCAGCTTATTAAGCCTCTCCCTATAGCTCAAACCCTCCAACACTGGCAACATCATTGTAACAATCTGCTCTGAGTCTGTCCCATTTAGCATGGTGATAGTGCCACACAATACAATTGTTCTCAATGTGAAGGTGGGACTTTGCCTCGACAAGGACAGTGCGGTGTTCACTCTTACTGATACTGTCATGGACAGATGCACCAACAGTCTGCAGATTGATCAGAATGAGGTCAACATATTTTTCCCGCTTGTTGGTACCCTCACCACCTGCCACAGACCCAGTCTAGCAGCAATGTCCTTGAGGACCCGACCAGCTCAATCAGTAGTGCTGCAGCTGAGCCACTCTTGGTGGTAGATGTTGAAATCCCTCACCCAGAGTACATTTCATGCCCTTACCACCCTCAGTGCTTCCTCCAAGTGTGGTTCAACACGGAGGAGTACTGATTCATCAGCCGAGGTATGTGGTAACCAGTAGGAGGTTTCCTTGACCATGTTTAAGCCATGAAACTTCATGGGATCTGGATTCAACGTTGAGGACTCCCAGGGCAACTCCTTCCCACTGTGCCACCCCTCCGCTGGGTGTGTCCTGTCGGTGGGACAGGGCATATCCAGGAATGGTGATGGTGGGGTCTGGGACATTGTCTGGAAGGGAGGATTCCGTGAGTATGACTGAATGAGGCTGTTGTTTGGCTAGTCTGAGAGACAGCTCTCCCAGTGATGGCACTAACCCCAGATGGTAGTGAGGAGGGCTTTGCAAGGTCAACAGGGGTGTTTCTGCCATTGCCTTTTCTGGTGCCTGGGTCGATGCCCGGTGGTCTGTCCAGTTTCATTTCTCTGAGACCTTGTTGTTATTGGTACAATTGAACAGCTCGCTTGGCCATTTCAGAGGGCAACGGCGAGTCAGCCATATTGCTGTGGGTCTGGACTCACATGTAGGCCAGACGGCAGATTTCCTTCCCTGAAGGACATAAATGAACCAGATGGGTTTTCCCGACAATCGGCAATAGTTTCATGGTCATCATTTGATTCTTAATTCCAGATTTTAAAAAAATTAATTCAAATTCCACTATCTGCCATGGCAGGATTTGAACCTGGGTCCTCAGGACATTATCAGGGTGCCTGGATTAATGATCCGGTGATAATACCACTAGGCCATCTCCTTCCAACATTTATCATCTGCAATTTGTAACTTGCAGATCCTAAGGGTTATGGCATCAACCTCTGATCTGGAGGTTTGTGCAGCCTCACACAGGCAAGTGGGGACAGGATCTCCCCCTGGGAGCAATGCAACTAATCTGCTTTCCCAATCAGCCCGTGATTTTGAGCGGAATTTCCCAGGTTGCTTTCTGCCACGGTATTCCATTCAGATTCTGGGCAAAGAAACTCCCATATACCAGGCTGATCCAATATTCTTTTTTAAATCTTAAACATTGACTGTATATAATTCATAGAATTCCTACAGTGTGGAAGCAGGCCATTTGGCCCAAGAGATCCACCCTGACCCTCTGAACAGTAGCCAACTCAGACCCATTCCCCTATGCTATTACTCTACATGTACTCCTGACTAATGCACCTAACCTACACATCCCTGAACACTATGGGTAACTTAGCATGGCCAATTCACCTAACCTGCACATCTCTGGACTGTGGGAGGAAACCTACGCAGACAAGGGGAGAATGTGCAAACTTCACACAGACAGTTGCCCAAGGCTGGTGAGTGGTGCTGTGAGACAGCAGTGCTAACATCGTTTAATTGCAAGCAGGAATATGGGAGGTTGCTACTTCCTTACTTAGACTTGGCCAATCTACAACAGAGTACCTCAGTATTGGAGAGGTACCAAAGATCCCAGAGTCATGGGCGAGCCTGACTTGTGACCAAGCAAAATGGAGACAGACAAAATTCACAAAGGCATCAATAAACATTGTTGGGAACAGGCAGAAACAAACTGTCTCAAACTCCAGGCCTTGGAGGGAGCACCCACGCCTCCAATCAGCCCATTTACCCAAACCTTCACCAGCACCTGACATAACTCTCATTTGTCAGTCCAGAGCCCGACAAACTGGATGAGAAACAAGGCATTTTCGATTTTAAAACTGCTATCGAGTGCTCGCGCTCAATACTTGGAGTTAATTCCTCTATCTTGTCACCCAGTTACACCTTTGTACATTCATAGTTCTCTTTGGGAAGTGGTGTGAGGCAGTGGGAGGATTCACATGCTGGTCAGTCTGGGGATGCCATTCTCAGTTTGTCTCACATCTTTCTCCGAATACAGAGAGGCTGCTGGACATCAGCCTCAAACAAAGAGCAGAAGCTCTGTTCTCTACCTGCTGGCACTGTCTCGAGCAGAGTTCAAATCCTGCACCTCCTGCCTCAGAGGCTGGAATACTACCATGTCACCAAAGGCTTATGCTCAACCCTTTGAGATAAAGGTAGCAGTGATGGTCTTCTGTAGCAATGGACTGTGGGACTGGCAATAAACCACACACAGGAGAAGCTTTCTAGATCTGAACCAAACTGTATCAATAAATAGCTCTAAAGTCTTGGAGGGTGGATTTGAGAAGTGAGTCAGGGAGACCCTATCCTGTCCCGCATGGTACCTGCTACTGACTGAACAACACTAGGGATAGATTTCCACACTGTTGATGAGATAGTGAAATGACCAAAACTAGATTTGAATTAAAGGAAATTTTAGAAAAATGACAACACAGAGAGAGTACAGGAAAGTTCTAGCAGTAAATAGATTAATTGTATTTAATACCATTACTTCCTTTAAATATTCAACCATCAGAATTTGTGACATCTGCTAGTCAATGACTTATTATATTGCTGACTAACTTTAGAAATAAATCTCATGTTAATCATTGCAAATGATAAAAACTACAAAAATGCACAGAATTATTTAACATCCATTACTGACCAGTGCCAATAGCAGGTTAAACAAAGTTCAACTGAAAATTGCATTGTTAGTTTTACTAGTGTTGGAGGTGCAAGAATCTCAAGGGTCTGCTGGATTTTGTCTGTGCAATGTTGCTGAGAACATCTCAGTATTTGGTTACAGTTGTGCCCAGTCTGCCCACCCCACCTTATCCACAGTATAGTGTTACTAGTGCAACCTAGCAGCCTCTGACTGGGGGCAGCAAACCACCTGCACTTAATACTGAGCAAGAAAGGGGACAGTTACTATGAGTGTCACATGCCAACAGCCCCTATACCACCAGGATGGCCATGACTTGCTGTTTCCAGAGGAAAGTACCTTGTTGGTGCTGCCTGGTCTTACTGTGCTGTGCTCACTGTAGCAGTCAGATAGCTGAACGAAAATGAAAACCCCAAGTTCAGGAGCCAAGGGCTGCTTTTATCTATGTAGTTATCTGCAATGGCCTCAATTCAGATTGGCACCGACACTCAACTCAGTCCATGAACAATAACCTAACAGAATCCTATTACTATTGTAAAGGGAGACACACTGTGCAAGCTTCTCATATTACACCCATCAGGATATAATCACAAGAATAGCAAATTTCAAATGGGACAACCATTTATACTGATCTAGCGAAAACAGGATAACTTGCTACTCAAATCTGGTGTTCTAACAAATCCATCCTGACGAGCAGAACATGAAAAGCTTTGACAGCCTATCTCCCTTTACTGTATTAATATGGGTGAAGTCTCTTCACATAATACTGAAATGTTGGAACATCCAAACATTATAGCTTCCTAGGGTACAACAGGCTCGATGCATAGACTTCACTTCAAAAAGGCAAGTACAGGCTACAAACATTATCCCCATCACTGAAGCTGCAGCTAATTTTCCACAGCAGCTCAACACTCATTATAACCTTACTCATTGTTTTCCCTTTGACACTCAAATGTACCAGAGGGAGTCACTCTGCACATGTCCAGTCTAATTTGGAAAGGGCCCTACAGGAAGGTCGCTTCTGTTCTGCAGTGTCCTGGAATGGTTTTACTGAACAACGCCTCAGCGAGATGGCTACTGACAAGGTGTGCTATCAAAACATTCGCCAGGAAGGCAGCTTCACCGTTCTCAAACAAGCCAACAGCAGGAAGGTTAAGGAAGTTATAGTTACATTTATTCTGGTCCAGAGGATTAAACAGGAGGAGAACAGCATAATAAATGAGCTGGTGCAGACCGCTGTGCCTCTGCTACCTAAACATCTCCAAACGACAGAACAGGCACACTAATTCCAAACTAAGAGTCAGGGAAGAGAGAAAATGATTACATCTACCTCTTGGTCTACCAGCAGGTACTTAATCTGCTATAACTGACTTCTGCTCATATAGGGTGGCCAACATTAGCGAGGTTGGGGTTGTTGCAGTCCTGACCACTTTCATTCCCATCACTACCATTCCTCCTCAGTCTTCTTTCCATCTTCACGTACTGCCCACCCTCTCCAGCACTGCCAACAGAAAGCTCATAACTGGCTTGTTGCTTGGGGTGAAGCACATCACAGCAAACCAATCGAACCCTCCCTCTCCTTCTGAACCCATTATCTGTATCAAGGAGTCTCAACATCCAAATGGAATGAGGAGGGTGTGCCCAGCAGGCTAAGATAAAAGGTAGGGAGGAGGGAGTTGGGGGAGGGGTGTTGGGAATGCGATAGGTGGAAGGAGGTTAAAGTGAGGGCGATAGACCGGAGAGGGGGTGGGGGCGGAGAGGTCAGGAAGAAGATTGCAGGTTAGGAAGGTGGTGCTGAGTTCGAGGGTTGGGACTGAGATAAGGTGGGGGGAGGAGAAATGAGGAAGCTGGAGAAATCGGCATTCATCCCTTGTGGTTGGAGGGTTCCTAGGCGGAAGATGAGGCGCTCTTCCTCTAGGCATCGTGTTGCCATGGTCTGGCGATGCAGGAGGCCAAGGACCTGCATGTCCTTGTTGGTTGGTTGGTCTGGGTGTCCCAGAGGTGTTCTCTGAAACGTTTCGCAAGTATGCGGCCTGTCTCCCCAATATAGAGGAGGCCACATCGGGTGCAGCAGATTCAGTAAATGATGTGTGTGGAGATGCAGGTGAATTTCTGATGGATATAGAAGGATCCCTTGGGGTCTTGGAGGGAAGTAAAGGGGGAGGTGTGGGCGGAAGTTTTGCATTTCTTGCGGTTGCAGGGGAAGGTGCCGGGAGTGGAGGTTGGGGATCTGACGAGGGAGTCGTGAAGGGAGTGGTCTTTCCGGAATGCTGATTGGGGTGGGGAGGGAAATATATCCTTGGTGGTGGGGTCCGTTTGGAGGTGGCGGAAATGACGGCGGATGATACGATGTATCTGGAGGTTGGTGTGGTGGTAGGTGAGGACCAGTGGGGTTCTGTCCTGGTGGCGGTTGGAGGGGCGGGGCTCAAGGGCAGAGGAGCGGGAAGTGGAGGAGATGTGGTGGAGAGCATCGTCAACCACGTCTGAAGGGAAATTGCGGTCTTTGAAGAAGGAGGCCATCTGGGTTGTATGGATTTGGAACTGGTCCTCCTGGGAGCAGATGCGGCGAATTGGGAATATGGGATGGCGTTTTTACAGGGGGCAGGGTGGGAGGAGGTGTAGTCTCGGTAGCTGTGGGAGTTGGTCGGTTTATAGTAAACATCCATGTTGAGTCGATCGTCCGAGTTAGAAATGGAGAGGTCTAGGAAGGGGAGGGAGGAGTCTGAGACGGTTCCGGTGAATTTGAGGTCGAAGGTGTTGGTAAAGTGGATGAACTGTTCAACCTCCTCGTGGGAGCACGAGGCAGCGCTGATACAGTCATCGATGTAGCGGAGGAAAAGGTGGGGGGCTTTCTCCTACTCTCAACATCAAGCATAGCACAGGAGGTGGAGATTAACCTTCCCCCTCACTCCGTTCCAACAACTTGCCTTGAGGGCAAATCCTGAAATTGGCCAACCTTTCCAGTGCCCCTTCTCTACACTTCAGTCACTGATATTACAGACCTCTCAAAGTCAGACAGGGACCATAGACAGCTTCATGTCCTAACCTCTCATTCACTAGTAATGACATTGAATGTTCCCTCTGCTCAGTTCACATTGATGCAAGCAGCAGTGATGGAGCCTGCCCTTTCATTAGTCTGCTAGTGTTCAGATTCAGGTGCTGGGCTGGGGCAGGAGGACCTGGGAATGTCAGCAGGTTGCCAATTGTTAAATGGACAAACTCAATGAGTTCAGTCTGATTGGTGAATATTCAGCCTATCAGCTGTGGGGATGAGGATTGGACAGTTTGTGGTCATGTGAATCCTGCAGCAGATTGATTCTGCACCTCCAAATAAATCTATTAGAACACCATCATGACTCTGTCTGCAAAAACATAATCTCATCCGCTCTTCAGACTAAAACAAGCAGCATCTCGAGGAAGTCGAGGGAATAAAGTGACCAATTAAAGTCACAGATTAAGGGCAGTGTAGGTGATTACATAGCTGAACAGCAACAATTGATTGTACAAAAATTAAACATTTCAGTTACATTATCAGTGCCAAAAGAAAAACGAATCTTAGTAAACGATCACATTATAACCATCAGTAGCTCAGCAAAGCCTTCCTGTACTATGGAGGTACAGTCCTACCCCTGGAACAGTTCAGGGCCATCTGTACTCAAGAAACTGAGAGAAGCTCCTAGTAGTTTGCACAATTAAATTGCCATAAGCAGCAGAGTACCATCTGGGCTTCCCTTGATTGTTACATTGGTTTGAATGACTTTTGTACAGAAATAAAACCACTGAACACTGGAGAAACTCAGCAGGTCTGGTAGCACCTATGGAGAGAAGAACAGAGTGAACATTGAGAGACCAGTATGACTTCTTCAGAACTGACATACTGGACTGAAGACATTAACCCTGTTTCTCTGCACTAATGCTGCACAACCTGCTGAATTTCTCCAGCACTCGTCCTCTCTTCCAAGGTTCCCAGCATCCACAGCGTTTGGCTTTTCTTCCACTGTTTGTTGTTCCTTGTTCCACAGATTTCCGTTGGCCCCTTTAAGTTTTGTGCTGTACACAGATTTCCGTGCTGGATACTGTTCCTTGTCCACAGATTGACAGGAATGATGGGCTAGTGTTGATTTAAATCATGGGTTTGAGGAATAGGAAGAAGGCTGAGCAAAACAGGTCGAGAGATTTCCATTGAGTGCGACATTTTCACTTTTCATTCTCAGTCAGCAATTACTGATTGTTTTAGTAGACTGACCTGGAGAGGGATCTGGACCCTTTCAAACTTGGGTGACTGCAGAGGGGTTTGGTGAGCAAGTGTGAAAGTGGAAGAGGTTAGTAGGGGAGAGGCAGAGAGGGTGAAGGGCACAGGTTGGGAAAAAAAAGGAAGGTTGAATATGGGGAACGGAGAGGGATGGAATGGAGTAAGATGTATGTATAAGATCTATCTATCTGTAATGCATCTATCATGGAGTGAACTTGGTTATTCACACTGAGTGGGGAATATCTGAGTGCAATTTAACCATCATCTCCTCAGGAGTTCATCCACATGATGTGGTTCAATAACAGCAGTGTAGCATTAAATCTCTCACTTGTGACAGTACTAACTGGAGTTGAGGACAGTAAATTCAGTGAATAGCTAATGGATTGTGAACACAGAGCTGGAGACTGAGCTCTGTTAGAAGATACTGGCTACGGTAGTGCTGTTTCTGTACAACACCCACTCAGTTTAAACAGAGAGTTTAAACAAAACTGGCCTGTGCCAAAAGTGATTGGGAGTGCTGGTTTAAAAAAAAAAGCTCTTTTTTTGGTTTGCTACAAATCTGCATTAAAAGAATGGACAGAGCCAGGTTAGTGGAACAAGTGACAGGATGTGGTTAAAGCTAGCACAGCATCAGAAACCCAAACCCATGGGGACAGAACTGCTGGCAAACCCATCTACTCACTCGAGTGTCCCAATCACGTGGAATTTAAACAAAATTAAAGCACTGGGAGCAAGCAGCAAGATTTTCTGCTGAGGGGAAAATTGATTGAAAAGGAGGACAGGGATTCAGCAGCTTCACTTTACTTCAAGCTGGAAGGACACGCTGCATCCACAGCAAACCCGAACATCAGCAGCCCCTGTGATGCTCCAAAACACACTCGCAGAGACCAGTGCAACAGATGTTTGTTATTCAGCAGGATAACGTTGTAAATCCCTTTCTTTCACTGGGTTCCATGACTGAAGTGGGAGTTGCTGGCCAGGCTGAGTACACAGAGTTTAAGCATCAGTCTGATTGGGAGTTGGGGATTTGCTGGGGGCTGCTGCCAGGTTTACGATTCCTCACATTGTTCTGCTCATTCTGTAGGGAAAGAAAATAAATTCATTAAAGATTCACCACAGGGCAGGCTGATATATCAATTAGGTATGACACAACATCGACATTCACAGAGTACAGGAGCATTTGATGGGAGGACACGTGGTCTTTTTGTTGGTGAGGTAGAGGGGTCAGCATCAGCTTGGTTGTGAGGTTAGGATGGTGTGATCCTGGCTTCAGAAGGGAAGGTGAGTTCATGGGGATCGGGGAAAAGATTATAACACACAAGTGCTTTCGTGAATTTAAAACTGAACCAGATTCCCAGTCCCCAATACATGGTCCCATAATAATTCCATAATGTATTGACCCTGTGCTCCTGACCCCTAAATAGCCCCTCTGCCCAATATCTCCAACTTCATCCAAACACTAAAAACTAACCACAGTTCTGCTCAATTCACTACATCACTCAGTCACTGCCTCACCCATCACCCCAACTTATCCCAACAATGAACTCAGCAATATTCAGACTTCAGCCAATAACAACAGGCAACACTCATGCTGCCTTGCCAACCGCTGGAGCCAAAAACAATCCATCTGACCATCAGCTTCACTGTTACCCGAGAACTGGTCAGTACTGATGCCAATACTGGTCTTTTCTCAGCAGAGAGCGGCGCGAGCTGGGCGGAGGTGAGGTTGGAGCGCAGAGCTGGTCGGGAAGGTAAGTGATATATATTTGAGTGGGTGTGTTCTAAACCCCAGGCCATACATAGTAGGGCCTCCCTCCCATCCTCCTCCTCTAACCTAACTTTATAGTTCACAGGTAAGCTACTCAGTGTTATTGCTTAGGACAGCCTAGCAGGGGTAAGCTGCAGTGACCGGGTCTGTGGCGTGAGGTCTGGCTCTGAGACTCAGAAGGGAAAGGGGGAGAGGAGGAGAGCGCTAGTTATAGGGGACTCTCTAGTTAGAGGGACGGACAGGCGGTTCTGTGGACATGGGCGAGACTCACGGATGGTTTGTTGCCTCCCGGGTGCCAGGGTCCGAGACGTCTCGGACCGTGTCTTCAGAATCCTTAAGGGGGAGGGTGTGCAGCCAGAAGTCGTGGTGCACATTGGCACCAATGACATAGGTAGGAAGAGAGGTGGGGAGGTCATTCAAGAGCTCAGGGAGTTAGGCTGGAAGCTGAAAGCTAGGACAGACAGAGTCGTCATCTCTGGGTTGTTGCTGGTGCCACGTGACAGTGAGGCAAAGAATAGGGAGAGAGTGCAGTTGAACACGTGGCTGCAAGGATGGTGTAGGAGGGAGGGCTTCAGGTATTTGGACAATTGGACTGCATTCTGGGGAAGGTGGGACCTGTACAAGCAGGACGGGTTGCACCTGAACCAGAAGGGCACCAATATCCTGGGAGGTAGGTTTGCTAGCACTCTTCGGGGGGGTTTAAACTAATTTGGCAGGGGGATGGGATCCGGACTTGTAGTCCAGCAAGTAGGCTAGCTGTTTGTCAGGATGTCCAAGAGTGTAGGGAGGCTGTGGAGAAGGTAGCACTGACAGGGAATACTTGCGGACACAGAGATAGGTTCAAGTGTGTATACTTCAACGCAAGGAGTATCAGAAATAAGGTGGGTGAACTTAAGGCGTGGATCGGTACCTGGGACTACGATGTTGTGGCCATCACGGAAACAGGGACAGGAATGGTTGTTGGAGGTTCCTGGTTACAGATGTTTCAGTAAGATTAGGGAGGGTGGTAAAAAAGGAGGGGGTGTGGCGTTGCTAATTAGAAATAGTATAACGGCTGCAGAAAGGCAGTTCGAGGGGGATCTGCCTTTGGAG
The DNA here is from genome assembly GCF_037043375.1 of Chiloscyllium plagiosum. Lineage (NCBI taxonomy): Eukaryota > Metazoa > Chordata > Chondrichthyes > Orectolobiformes > Hemiscylliidae > Chiloscyllium > Chiloscyllium plagiosum. The sequence goes on from NW_028270183.1 coordinate 36,423,344, forward strand.
GTAGTATGGGCTGAAGTCAGAAATAGGAAAGGTGCAGTCACCTTGTTGGGTGTTTACTATAGGCCCCCCAATAGCAGCAGAGATGTGGAGAAACAGATTGGGAAACAGTTTTTGGAAAGGTGCAGAATCCACAGGGTCGTAGTCATGGGCGATTTCAACTTCCCAAATATTGATTAGAAGCTCTTTAGATCAAGTAGATTGGATGGGGCGGTGTTTGTGCAGTGTGTCCAGGAAGCTTTTCTAACTCAGTATGTAGATTGTCCGACCAGAGGGGAGGCCATATTGGATTTGGTACTCGGTAATGAACCGGGACAAGTGATGGGCTTGTTAGTGGGTGAACATTTTGGTGATGGTGACCACAATTCTGTGACTTTCACCTTGGTTATGGAGAGAGATAGGTGCGTGCAACAGAGTAGGTTTTACAATTGGGGGAAGGGTAATTACGATGCTGTAAGACAGGATCTGAGGAGCATAAGTTGGGAGCATAGGCTGTCGGGGAAATGTGGAACTTTTTCAAGGAACAGATACGACATGTCCTTGATCTGTATGTACCGGTCAGGCAGGAAAGAAATGGTCGTGTGAGGGAACCTTGGTTGACGAGGGAGGTTGAATGTCTTGTAAAGAGGAAGAAGGAGGCTTACATAAGGTTGAGGAAACAGGATTCAGACAGAGCAGTGGAGGGATACAGGATTGCCAGAAGGGACCTGAAGAAAGGGATTAGGAGAGCCAAGAGAGGGCATGAAAAATCTTTGGTGGATAGGATCAAGGATAACCCAAAGGAATTTTATGCGTATGTGAGAAACATGAGAATGACGAGAACGAGGGTAGGTCCAATCAAGGACAGTAGTGGGAGACTGTGTATTGAGTCGGAAGAGATAGGAGAGGTCTTGAATGAGTACTTTTCTTCAGTATTTACGAATGAGAGGGACCGTATTGTTGAAGAGGAGAGTGTGAAACGGACTGGTAAGCTAGAGGAGATACATGTTAGGAAGGAAGATGTGTTGGACATTTTGAACAACTTGAGGACAGACAAGTCCCCCGGGCCTGATGGGATATATCCTAGGATTATGTGGGAAGCAAGAGAGGAAATTGCAGTACCGTTGGCAATGATCTTTTCATCTTCACTGTCAGCGGGGGTGGTACCAGGGGACTGGAGAGTGGCGAATGTTGTGCCCCTGTTCAAAAAAGGGAATAGGGATAACCCCGGGAATTACAGGCCAGTTAGTCTTACTTCGGTAGTAGGCAAAGTAATGGAAAGGGTACTGAGGGATAGGATTTATGAGTATCTGGAAAGGCACTGCTTGATTAGGAACAGCCAGCACGGATTTGTGAGGGGTAGGTCTTGCCTTACAAGTCTTATTGAATTCTTTGAGGAGGTGACCAAGCATGTGGATGAGGGTAGAGCAGTGGATGTAGTATACATGGATTTTAGTAAGGCATTTGATAAGGTTCCCCATGGTAGGCTTATGCGGAAAGTCAGGAGGCATGGGATAGAGGGAAATTTGGCCAATTGGATAGAAAACTGGCTAACCGGTCGAAGTCAGAGAGTGGTGGTAGATGGTAAATATTCAGCCTGGAGCCCAGTTACAAGTGGAGGTCCGCAGGGATCAGTTCTGGGTCCTCTGCTGTTTGTAATTTTTATTAATGACTTGGATGAGGGAGTCGAAGGGTGGGTCAGTAAATTTGCAGATGATACGAAGATTGGTGGAGTTGTGGATAGTGAGGAGGGCTCTTGTCGGCTGCAAAGGGACTTGGATATGATGCAGAGCTGGGCTGAGGAGTGGCAGATGGAGTTCAACCCTGCCAAGTGTGAGGTTGTCCATTTTGGAAAGACAAATAAGAATGCGGAATACAGGGTTAACGGTAGGGTTCTTAGTGAGGTGGAGGAACAGAGGGATCTTGGGGTCTATGTTCATAGGTCTTTGAAAGTTGCCACTCAGGTGGATAGAGCTTGTAAGAAGGCCTATGGTGTATTCGCGTTCATTAGCAGAGGGATTGAATTCAAGAGTCGTGAAGTGATGTTGCAACTGTACAGGACTTTGGTTAGGCCACATTTGGAGTACTGTGTGCAGTTCTGGTCGCCTCACTTTAGGAAAGATGTGGAAGCTTTGGAGAGGGCGCAGAGAAGATTTACCAGGATGTTGCCTGGAATGGAGAATAGGTCGTACGAGGATAGGTTGAGCGTGCTAGGCCGTTTCTCATTGGAACGGCGAGGGATGAGGGGTGACTTGATAGAGGTTTATAAGATGATCAGAGGAATAGATAGAGTAGACAGTCAGAAACGTTTTCCCCGGGTACAACATAGTGTTACAAGGGGACATAAATTTAAGGTGAAGGGTGGAAGGTATAGGGGAGATGTCAGGGGTGGGTTCTTTACCCAGAGAGTGGTGGGGACATGGAATGCGCTGCCTGTGGGAGTGGCAGAGTCAGAATCATTGGTGACCTTTAAGCGGCAATTGGATAGGTACATGGATAGGTGCTTAAGCGAGGACAAATGTTCGGCACAACATCGTGGGCCGAAGGGCCTGTTCTGTGCTGTATTGTTCTATGTTCTTGGATACAGTAATGAGTAAAAACTGACCTGGTGAGTGGATCAACACCGTGGCCACAACAACAGTACAGAGGCTGGGTACCCTGATGAGTACATCTCCCTCATCAACAAGAATTGAAGACAGGACTGCGATGAGCGATGAACATTAGAAACCGGAGCAGGAGGACAGCACTCAGCTTCTTCAAACCTGCTCCACCATTTAATAAGCTTACTGCTCATTTCTATAAAACCCCATTCCTTATATCCCTCAATGCCTCAGTGGCCACTAAGTGATTTGAATTTTGAACATACTCAGTGACTGGCCATTCATGGCCATTCAAAACTAAAGAAATGTACCCTCTTCTCAACCAGAAATGGTCGATTCCTTTTATTGTGAGAATGTGACTCCTACTTGCAGTGTAGGAGTCAATAGAAACAGCATCTTAGCACAGTAATTACAGAGGGGTTACAGTGTGGGATACAGCTATTCTGCACCAGCTCTTAAACAGCCTTTAATGGAGGAAACTGGCATCACCCCTAGAGTCCCCTAGTCACTACTGCCTTGCTGCAGCATTAAGTCAGGGGCTCTGGCACTGTGAGTGCTGCTACTGATACAGGTACTCATGGTTAAACATCTGACTGCGAACTCTCAGTTCATCACCTATGGTCTCCCCTTCCAAACCAAAGCTGACCTGTCATCTCACTTGCTTAGTGTCGAAGAGTGTGATGCTGGAAAAGCACAGCTGGTCAGGCAGCAGCCGAGTAGTGGGAGAGTTGACGGAAGGGCATAAGCCCGGATAAAACTCTCCTGCTCCTCGGATGCTGCCTGACCTATTGTGCTCTTCCAGCATCACACTCTTCGACTCTGGCCTCCAGCATCTGCAGTCCTCACTTTCCCCTAGTTGACTAGAACCTCACAATTAGTTAACCACCTTCATTAAGTCAGCACTTGCTGCAGTATTTCCAAGCCCAAGGTGTGCTGTCAAGATCTGTTCTATTCAGACACTCCTTGACTCTAGCTTACAGAGTGGTTTCACAGTGTTGGCGTGATCATTCACTGCTCCTTGGTTCCCTGGCTTCAAATCACCATCAGCATCTTCAGATATACATCAGCCTGTTAGTCTCCAGTGCTATCAACAAGTTGAATTTCATCTCTATTCTCTATTTCCCAGTCTCTCACTTTCCCTTGTTAGCTTCCTGTAGATTATTCTAATTAGTTCCATTCAACTTCTGAGTAATTAATTACAGCACAGCCAGAAACCATTTAGTTCATCTCCTGGCTGCCAGTCATTCACTCTCATCACATTAACAAATCCTTATGTTCCTACATTTCATAGATTGATTCAAGTCCCCTAAAGTAATGTTGCTGCTTAAATAAACCCCAAGTGGTCAAGAATGCATTTCTCGGACAATGCTTACAGTGGATACAATTTGAACATGTTCTTTAGTTGCCTCACAATGGTCTTTAATCTGTGTCCTTCAGGGCTGCCTCATTAGTTTACACTGGGGGCTATATCACAATTTTCCAGTCTTGCTTCATCAACAGAACTTGGATCAGTTGTCTCAAACAAACAGTGTCTTAATTTTTTCCTCAGTTTAGAAAGCAGCAAGTGTTGTAAGTCAGTACTCACAGTATGCTGTGCACAGAGGGGCTTAATTCTGCAGCAGGTGGGGTGAAACTTGGTTTCTGCAGCATAGCAGCAGTAACTGGTCATGTCTAGCTGCAAGTCTGGTAAAAGACAAATGTTTCGCAGCACTGTCACAGGACAAGTCCCGATGCTTCTGTGCATATTGGGAGGTGGAAGTTAAAGACTGACCAAAACTGATCAGCAACTTGATCTGACTGTATAAATAAAACAGCGAGATATCATGCACAATAACTGTTTGGCCAAACAGAGAACAGCCAGGGAATTCCTAGAGGCATGGCACTCATCCACAGATTCAATCAATAAGCACATCGACCTGGACCCAATATACCGACCACTGCAGCGGACAGCTGGAACTGACAACCGGAAGCGGCAGATTCAAACCACTATAAATGCCGGAGGAAAGATCAGAGAAGCGCTTCACAAGAGGCTCCCAAGCACTGAGGATGTCACCTAGACAGGGGACGAAATGTCTGCAACACAAATTCCCAGCTCGGCGAACAACGAGCACCTGAGCTATAAATCTTCTCCCACACTTGGAATTTAAAGTTGTTTTTATAACAATTATCTGGTTCACTACTGTCCTTTAAGGAAGTAAATTGGTCCTCCTTACCTGGTCTGGTATCCTGTCCTACCTGCCTATCTTCCTTTCCACCTATCCACTCCACTCTTCTCTCTAACCTATCACCTCCAGCCCCACCCCCACTCACCTATTGTGCTCTTTGCTACTCTCCCCCACCCTCCTCTCTGACCTATCACCTCCATCCCCACCCCCACTCACCTATTGTACTCTATGCTACTTTCTCCCCACCCCCACCCCCCTCTCATTTATCTCTCCACTCTGCAGGCACCCTGCCTCTATTCCTGATGAAAGGCTTTTGCCCAAAACGTCAATGTTTCCTGGTCCCCGGATGCTGCCTGACCTGCTGTGCTTTTCCAGCACCATACTAATCTCGACTTGGTTTCCAGCATCTGCAGTCCTTGTTTTTACCTGGTATTTTCATGACCCGAGGCCTATTTGCAATGAGGGTGATTCTTAAATGCGCTCTGAAATGGCTAACAATGCCTCTCATCTCAACAGGAATTGCAAGGACTTCTGTAACGCTTTTGACAAGGTCTCACATGGCAGACCAGCTAAGAAGCTGAGAGCCTATGGGATCCAGGGTAGTGTGTCAAAATTGGCAGGAAGCAGACAGTGATGATTGAAGACCATAGACAAAGGAGCAGAAATTAGGCCATTCGACCCATCGAGTCTGTTCCACCATTTGATCATGGCTGATTGGTTTTTAATCTGATTTTTCCACTTTCTCCCCGTAACCTTTAATCCCCTTGGCAATCACAAATTTATCCATCTCTGTTTTAACTATATTCAACGACCCGGCCTCCACAGCCTTCAGTGGCAATGAATCCCATAGATTCCCCACTCTCTGGCTGAAGACGTTTCTCCTTATCTCTGTTCTAAAGGGCCTTCCCTTTACTCTAAGGCTGTACCCTCAGGTCCTCATCTCTCCTACCAATAGAAACATCTTCCTCATGTCCACTCTGTCCAGGCCATTCAGTATTCTGTAAGTTTCAATCAGATCCCCCCTCATCCTTCTAAACTCCATCAAGTATAGTCCCAGAGTTCTCAAACATTCCTCACATGTTAAGCCTTTCAATCCTGGGATCATTCCCTTGAACCTCCCCTGGACCTGCTCCAGGGCCTTCCTGAGATATGGGGCTCAAAACCGCTCACAATACTCCAACTGTGGTCTGACCAGAGCCTTATAGAGCCTCAAGACATACATCCCTGTTTTTATATTCTAGTCCTCTCGAGATGAATGACAGCACTGTATTTGCCTTCCTAATTACTGACTCAACCTGCAAGTTTACCTTAAGAGAAACCTGGACTAGGACTCCCCAAGACCCTCTGCACTTCAGATTTCAGAATTTTCTCCCCATTTAGAAAATAGTCCATGCTTCTATTCCTCCTCCCCAAGTGCCTGACATCAAACTTTCCTACCTTGTATTTATGTGCCACTTCTTTGCTCACTCTCCTAACCTGTTTAAATCTTTCTGCAGGCCTTCCCATCTCCTCAATACTACCTGCCCCTCATCTATCTTAGTACCATCTGCAAACTTAGCCAGAATGCCCTCAGTGCCTTCATCCAGATTATTAATGTATAAAGTGACCAACACTGAGCCTTGCAGAACATCACTTGTCACCGGCTGCCATCCTGAGAAGACCCTTTCATTCTCACTCCCTGCTTTCTGCCAGACAGCCAAGCTTCTATCCATGCTAGCACCTTGCCTCTGACCCCATGGGCCCTCATCTTACTCAGTAGTGTTCTGTGCGGCAGGAGGGTGTTTGAAGAGTATTAGTGTGATTGGAAGTCTGCGTCCAGTGGCTTAACACAGGATTAGGTGCTGGGTCCTTTACTGTTTGTTATGTACAGTAATAATCTAGACATGAGTGTAGGAGGCATGATCAGTCAGATTGATCTGTCAGATGACACATAACTTGGTGGTATGGGAAATACTGAGGAGGAAAGCTTTAGAATGATATAAATGGGCTGGTCAGATGGACTGAACAGTGACAAATAGAATTTAATCCTGACAGGGGACTCACAAGGCTAGTGATAGTTGAATGGTAGGACCCTCTGATTTTAAAGAGGCTCAGAGAGATCCTGATGTACATGTCCACTGATCAGTGAAGGCAGCACAGAGGGATAAAATGGTTTGGACGACATGTGGATCCTTGCCTGCATTAGCTGAGGCATGAAACACACAAGCAAGGAGGTTCTGATGGAAATTTGTGCAACATTAGCTAGACCACAGCTTGAAGACATCTGGTCACCATGTTACAGGAAGGAAATGATTGCACCAGAGAGAGGTTCACCAGGATGTTGCCTGGGCTGCAGCAAAGCAGCCCTGGCAGGCGTAGTGTTTACGTCTCGCAGAAAAGGCCGAGGAGGTAATCTGATCGAGATGTGAAAAGCTCAGAGAGGCATAGACAGGGCAGACAGGTTTAGAGGGGTATTTGAGGAAATCTTTTTTTCACCCAGAGAGTGGTAGGTATCTGAAACTCACTGCCTGAAAGAGTGGTACAGGAAGGAACACTCAAAACATTTAAGAGCTATTTAGAAGAGCACTCGAAATACCAGAACACACAAGACCATGGACCAAGAGTTGGAAAACTGGCTTCGAACAGATGCTGATGGGATTAAGGGCCCCTTTCCAGAACAGAAAGAGGGGCGGGCACAGTGGCTCAGTGGTTAGCACTGCTGCCTCACAGCACCAGGATCCCAGGTTCAATTCCAGCCTCGGGTGACTCTCTGTTTGGAGTTTGCGCTTTCTCCCCGTGTCTGCGTGGGTTTCCTCCGGGTGCTCCGGTTTCCTCCCACAGTCCAAAGATGTGCAGGTTAGGGAGGATTGGCCATGCTAAATTGCCCATAGTGTTAGGTACATTAGTCACAGGAAAATGGGTCTGGGGCCGAAGGGCCTGTTTCCACACTGTAGGGAATCTAATCTAATCTAATATAAAAGCTCTGACTCTATGACTCTAACTGGAATGGGCAAGATCTTACCAGTAATAACCACATCCCAGAAAAGTATAAAGCTGAAGTATCTATCAGCTATAACTGAATAGCTTGAAGGGTTGAATAGGCTAGTGGCGCTATTTGAACTGCAATCCTTCACTGGATGGTTAAAGTTGTGAGAATTTACTTTCCTGCGGCTATCCAATCCATAATTAATATGTAAGGAGATGAGAAACTCTGCACAAGCGGCAATTCTGGTGTTCACTCACTATTTCAAAAGCAGATTCCTGAGTCCACTCAGCAGCTGAGTGGTTGGTTCCTGGATCTTCCTGGTCTTCAAGCTCCTCAATCTCATCTTGCTCCTCATCTCTCACTGCATCCATCACTTCATCCTCGTATTCAGTAAGATAGTCAGATTCTTCTGCTATGGAGAAAACACAAAGCACGTGATGGGCAGATTCAAAATTTATCACTGCCCCCATTTCAGGTTCAAAGAAAGAAGCTGTCTTGCAGCTTGAGTACTGCCAATGCTCCAGACAGCCTTCCTAACAGTCACCGACCTGAATTCTCTCTCATTTGCTTCTCCACCTTCTCTTGCAATTCACCCCAATCGTTCAACTGCCACTGAGCTCCACATTCTAACCACTCTCTGGGGGTAAGCAGTGGTATCTCCTGAATTGCAGTTTGAATTGATTAGGGGTGAATCCACATTAACAGGCCCAAGGCAACAGTGAGCTGATCACAGAGGAGTCTGGCAGGGCAGATATTATTAAATCCCACTCACACGTGGAAAAATGTCCTCTGTGTGATCCAGTCAAACTCTCTTGTGACTTTGAAGGCCTGAATCAGGAAATCCCTCAGCCCTTTCATTGTTTTCACTCCTCCCAGATAGCACCATGGCAGCTGGTGAAATAGGAATTCAATTTTAAAAAGCTAGTTCAGTCAATTGTCACAAAAGTTCACCTGATTCCTCAATGTCATTCTGGGAAGGAAATCTGGCATCCGTACCCAACCTGGTCAACATGTGACTCCAGTCTCACAGAATGTGAGTGACTCTTAACTGCCCTCAGGGTGATTAGGGAGGGGCAATAAACATTGGCCTCACCAGTAAGGTCCACACTCTATTAATGAGTCAGTATTCATCCAGGAGAAAGATAGGGAAGATAATGAGATTTGTGTGCAGCATGCTAATATGCCAGGGCATTCTGAGATCAAACAAGAAATGGTGTTGGGTCTCTTGAACAGCATTAAGAGGGATACATCCCCAAGGCCCAATGGCATTTACCTCAAGTTATGGAGAGAAGCAAGAGAGGAGATTGCTGAGGCCTTGACTAAAATGTTGTATCCTCATTAGCCGCTGGAGAGGTCCCCAAGGACTGGCGAGGAGATAATATTGTTCTTCTGATCAAGAAGGGAATAGGGATAATCCAAGAAACGATAGACCGATAGGTCTCACATCGTGGTTGAGAAGCTATCAGAGAGAATTCTTAGGGATAGAATTTACGTGCATTTGGAAAAGCATAGCCTAATTAGGGACAGTCAGCATGGATTTGTGCAGGTCGAGTCATGACTTACAAACTTGATTGCATTTTCCGAGGTGACAAAGGCTATCGATGAGGGTGGAGCAGTGGATGTTGTCTCCATGGATTTTAGTAAGGCTTTCGACAAGGTCCCTCATGGTAGGCTCATCCAGAATATTAAGATGCATGGGATCCACGGTGACCTGGCCACGTGGATTCCAAATTGGCTTGCACATAGAAGACAGAAGGCAGTAGGCAGTGGTGGAAGGGTGTTTCTCTGGCTGGAGGTCCATGACTAGTGGTGTACCACAGGGATCCCTACTGGGACCTCTGCTGCTTGTGATATTTTTCAATGAGTTGGATGAAAATGTAGAAGGGTGGGTTAGTAAGTTTGCAGATAATACAAAGATCGGTGGATTTGTGGATAGCGTAGAAGATTGTCAAAGAATATAGCAGGATGTAAGCAAATTACTGCGGATGCTGAAATCTGAAACCAAAAGAGAAAATGCTGGAAAATCTCAGCAGGTCTGGCAGCATCTTAAGGAGAGAAAAGAGATGACGTTTGACAAAGGGTCAGTTAGACTCGAAACGTCAGCTCTTTTCTCTCCTTACAAATGCTGCCAGACCTGCTGAGATTTTCCAGCATTTTCTCTTTTGATAGCAGAATGTAGATCAGTTACAGATACGTGTGAAGAAATGGCAAATGGAGTTTAATCCAGGAAAGTGGGAGGGGCTGCACTTTTCCTTAATTTTGAACTTTGGCAGGAAAAGGATACAGCTAATGGCAGGAGCTTGAATAGCATTGACATACAAAGTGATCCTGGGGTTCAAGTCCATAGCTCCCTGAAAGTGCCTGTGCAAGTAGATAGAATGTGTATGGCAATGCTTGCCTTTGTTAGTCAGGGAACTGATTACAAGAATCAGGATGTCAGCTTGTAGCTTTATAAGACTTTGGTTCAGCCACACTTCAAATATTGCATTCAATTCTGGTTGTCACATTACAGGAAGGATGTGGAGGCTTTGGAGAGGCTACAGAAGAGGTTTGCTAGGTTGCTGCCTGGAATAGAGGGCATGAGCTAGAAGGAGAGGCTAGAAAAACTCAGGTTTTCTCTGGAGCAGCAGAGGCTGAGGGTAGACTTGACAGAAATCCATAAAATTATGAGATGCATGGATAGGGCTGATGGTCAGAATCTTTTTCCCCAGAGGTGAAACATCGAAAACTAGGGGACAGACATTCAGGGTGAGAGGGGGCAAGTTCAAAGGGGATGTGAGGGGCAAGTTTGTTTACACACAGAGTGGGGATTGTGTAACATGCTGCCAGGGTTGGTGAGGAGGCAGATAGGACAGGAGCAAATAAGGGACTTTTAGACAAGCACATGAATATGCAAGGAATGGAGGGATATGGACCAAGGGCAGGCAGAAGGGATTAGTTTAATTTGGTGTCACATTCAACACAACTCCATGGGCTGAAGGGCCTGTTCCTGTGCTATGTTATTCTATGTTTGAATCTATGTCCAATGTGCTAAATTTTTAAAAGAAACCCATCCTGTTCTGGCAACAACCTTGTACACTTTTTTGTGGCACCCTTGGTATTTTCTTTTTGTAATGTGAAGTTTTGATAAAATTGTTGCCACAAAGTTTGTACCCAAATGCTAAATGGTTTCTGCTTGCAGTCATCTTGCACACTCATGAAGGTATAGAGGAGGTTGCTTTTATTGCTAGGTAAAACTGAGAATGGTCCTGCTCCAAACGGTACTGGTAGATACAGATAACAAGACCATTCACATGCCAAGTGTTACTAAGAAATAATGGAACCAACACTGGCATTCTGAATGCAGGGGAGTTACTGGATCTATTAGTCACTTTGTTCATGCTCGTGTAGTCCTTCTATGATGTTTCAATGGGAATAGCTGACAGTACAATCAGACCCAGATAGTACAGCTATAGTGACACTGGGTTGATGAGGCCTACGGCCAGTTCACCTTCAAACATTCACAGTCACATGGAGACAAGGTGGTTCAGGTGGTGTTTAGCACGCTTGCCTTCATTGCTCAGACTGTGGGGTACAGGAGTTGGAACGTTGTGTTGAGGTTGTACAGGACATTGGTGAGGCCTCTTCTGGAGTACAGTGCCCAGTTCTGGTCACCCTGCTATAGGGAGGGTGTGATTAAACTGGAGAGGGTTCAGAAGAGATTTACCAGGATGTTGCTGGGACTGAAGAGTTTCAGTTATAAGGAGAGGCTGGATAGGGCTGGAACCTGTTTCACTGGAGAGTAGGAGGTTGAAAGGTGACTTTATAGAGAGCAGTATAAAATCATGAGCTGTACAGGTAAGGTGAATGGAGAAGTCTTTTCCTAAGGTAGGGGAGTTCAAGAAAGGGAGTCATATTTTTAAAGTGAAAGGAGAAAGATTTAAAAAGGACATGAGGGGGAGCTTTTTTTTTTTTACACAGAGAGTAGCTTGTGTGTGGAATGAACTTCCAGTGGAAGTGGTGGATGCAGGTACAGTTACAATGTTTAGAAGATTTTGAGATAAGTACATGAATAGGAAGGTCTGGAGCAATCCAGGCCATGGCAGGCAGGTGGGACTAGCTCAGTTTGGGATTATGGTCAGCAGAGACTGGTTGGATCGAAGGGTCTGTTTCCATGCTGCTTCCACGATGACAGTTTATTTTCCAACTTTCAAACAGTTGCTGTTGTAAAGTTAAGGTTTCCAACCATTAGGGGTAGCCTAAACTTTTTAGGAATTCAAGATTAACCTCCACGACACTGATGGGAGCAATCCAAGGACAAAAAGCAGGATATGAAAAGAAAATGAATTCATTTTTGTTTTTCTACCCCACCACCCCACAACCCCAATTGGTTTGAATGCTTTCCTGTAACAACATTGGGTCCACAGGGAGAAAAGGATATGTGACTGATTCACGTCTGGCAGCGAACGAAAATTCAACTCACTCTACGTTGATGGATTGACTTATCAGGCCAATGATGGGGGGGTGGGGCTGGAGGTGAAATCGCAACCAGAGAGGGCACAACTTAACCACCGAGAACAATGCTTCCCAAACCTTTACCCACCATAACATCACCTCAAAGATCAAAACTTGTTGTGAGCCCTCAGCCAGCAGTTGGCCTAAGGGTTTGGAGAACAGGGAAACTATCTATGAGAGTGCATGGGGGAAGGATGAAGAAGTGGAATTGGTGGAGGTCACTGCCACGGTAGAACACAACCTGACCTGGGGTCCTGATACTTGCTTTGAGAACCCCTGATCTGGAAGTGTGAAACTGAGAAGCTTACAGGCATTTCTGCTTCATAAAGCAAAATGAAGCACACAGCAGCTTTTTGTCAAATGTGAACCGCTCAGTTCACAGGACTGTCAGAGAAAGTGCAAGTACACCCATGGAAGTCACAACAGCCGTGTCAGTGGCCAGCACCTTAACAGCTGCCTTAACCAGAGACTGCAGTGGGGTCAATACTGGCAAAGCTGCACTTATTTCCAATTTCCAAGGTAATAGGGGCTATCAGAAGGATTAAGAGTCAATTGCATCATATGGGACTGAAGTCAATAATGGAGGGAGCAGTGGATTATCTGCCCCAGTGGGACTGGAGCTCACAACCTCAGGGTCAATGCACGCAGCGGTTCGGGTACCGAGAGTCCTGAGCACTGAAACCCACAGCGTAGTTACACACCACAAAATCCCAACCTCACTATCCAGCTGTACGTGAACGTGCAGCAGGTCAGCTAATCATCTGGGCAGCACTGCAGGGAGGAGTCACAAAGCAGCAGCAAACAAGATACTGAGACAGCAGCTCCTCCCATCCACAGACAGCTGATTGACGTTAGGGTTAATAAAAAAAAGGCTTTATTCAATAGTTTACAAAATGGGCCAGATTTAACTCTCTTGAGTGTCTTAATTGATGAACAAATCCATTACTCCATTTTCCCTTCATGACTCATCTCCAGTTGAATTTGAGGTGAATAAATAAAAAGATAAGGAGAAAGTACTCGAGAGCAGACAGCTTACCGTCTGCTAAATTGTAGCTCTTTGGGGGCTCAATCCGAGACACAATCTCAGCGAGGTCAGTGAATACAGCATTCGAGGACATAAAGGCCTGTAAGAGAAGATGTCATGCAATAAAGCAGCCTCTGTACAGAGTCAAACACTTGGCGCACACCTTCTATTGGCGTACAAACAGCTTCGAGGACAAACTGTATGTACAAAGTCCCGTCAGATTTAACCTATTCAGGTCTAGTTTAGAGAGTGTTTACACAGTCAAACATTCCAATGTGCTTCACAAGGAGTGTGTTGACAAAGAAGCACGAGAGCAAAATAGTGATGATGGTGGTAGGAGGGAGGGGGTTTAAGAAAGGGAGCACTGGGGAGGCGTAGGAGGAACTGTTTGGAAAGGGAATAGTTTCAAACCTTGATATCTCAAGGCTCAGCCATCAAAGATATTGGGATTAAAAACAAGAATGCTCAAGGTGCCATAACTGACCAACAGCACGCTGGTCCAAGCATTCGTTACTGTCACAAGAAAGGGAAACAGAACATTCTTAAGGGATGCAAGTCTCTTTTACTTAAGGATGGGGATGCACCGACCGAGATTCCGAGTTATATACATACAATTAAACATAGAAACATGAAAATGAAATTACTCATGCTTACACTTACACACACACTCAAACTAACAGACAGCAGATACTCTGACTGATACAGGCAATAGGTCTATCATCAGAGCAAGGAAAGAGTACAACAGACACTGATTCTGCGGCTGTTTCTCCTTTAAGTGGGGACAGGCTCAAAGTAAAACACAATCAGACCCGACAGAGAGACTATGGCCAGCTGAGTACATACCCACGCCCTTCCACATCCCCTTCCTGCAGTGAATATCTAAACACAGTCCAATTCCTGAGACTGATAGTGGACATAATCACCTGATGAAGGGCTCTTGCCTGAAACGTTGATTTTCCTGCTCCTCGGAAGCTGCCTGACCTGCTGTACTTTTCCAGCACTGCACCGTCGACTCTGATCTCCAGCATCTGCAATGCTCACTTCCTCCTGGTGGAGTCAATCTGCTCAGTCTGCCCATTGCCACTGGAGCTGAGTGGCACTTTGGCAGCACAACATCACTTATGGCAAAAACGGACATTTTAAGAAGAGGCTTTATGTGTAAATATAGGTGATCGGTTGTGGCCCAGTGAGTGAATATGGTGGGCCTAATATACTGTGAGCAGGAAAGTGGAGACTTTAATTAAGCAGCTAATTCTTTTACCTGTGCTTCACGGGGCTGTTGGTTTTAAACACGGACTAGATTAGAAACTGGAAACTGTTACTCACATTCTTCTTCTTGATTTCATAATAGTCCACTGATTTTCTATCCTTCAGCATCTTGTCAATAATGTCACCCCTGCTCCAGCTACCGAACACCACCTTCCCGTACTGGTATCCGACATTCTGTGGGCAGTCAGGGAGTGAGTAAAGGGAGGACAATGCCAGCAAGCACAACAACACAATCACTGAGGAATAGATTCCTGTCTCCATGTGCAAGCATGGACTTTGGGGTCAGCAGCGGTGATGCACAGAGACCTGTGGTGAACTGAGGAGAGATTCCAATTACGGGGAACCTCAGCTCCTCAAAGACCAGCTCTAACTCCTTGTTTTATTGACCAACATAGCTGACCACCCACCTGAAGCCCTGGAAAAGTCAGCCAATGACTTGTGCCAATAAATGATAAGTAACATTTGTGCCACATAAGTGCCAGCACCATCTTCAACATGAGAGAACCTCCCAACGGCATACAATTATCTATCACTGAATTCCCCACCACCCACCTCCTCGATAGTGACTCCTGACCAAAACCTGAACTAGATCAACCATATAAATACAAAAGCAGGTTAGAGGCTGGGAACTCTATTACAAGCAATGCACCCATCTCCCTAGAGCCTGTCCATCATCCACAAGGCACAACTCAGGTGTGTGATGGAATACTCATTTGCCTGCACAAGTTCAGCGCCAACAATGCTCAAGAAGCTCAGCACAATCCAGGATAAAGCAGCCCGTTTGACTGGCACCAAAATACACCACCCACAAGATGCACGGCAGCAATTTAAATGTAAATTTTATCAGCTGATGTTGGGGGAGGGGAGGGGGGAGAGATGGTATTTGAAGCCACATCCCCACAGCATCAGCCTGCACCTCTGAATTATTAGTCCAGTGACATTAAACTTTACTACTGTCTCTCCTTCACAGAAATATACTGTTATTCCTTCAGGGTCAAAATCCTGGTAATTCCTCCCTGATGACATTGTGGGTCTACCAACAACTCATGGACTGTGGTGGTTCAAGAAGGCAGCTCACCACTATCTTCACAAGGGAACATAGAACATTACAGCGCAGCACAGACCCTTCGGCCCTTGATGTTGCGCCGACCTGTCATACCAACCTGAAGCCCATCTAATCTACACTATTCCATGTACGTCCATAGGCTTGTCCAATGACGACTTTAATGTACTTAAAGTTGCCGAATCTACTACTGTTGCAGGCAAAGCATTCCATAACCTTACTACTCTCTAAGTAAAGAAACTACCTCTGACATCTGTCCTATATCTATCACCCCTCAATTTAAAGCTATGTCCCCTCGTGCTCACCATCACCATTCTTGGAAAAAGGCTCTCCCTGTCCACCCTATCTAACCCTCTGATTATCTTATATGTCTCTATTAAGTCACCTCTCAACCTTCTTCTAATAAAAACAGCCTCAAGTCCCTCAGCCTTTCCTTGTAAGACCTTCCCACCACACCAGGCAACATCCCAGTAAATCTCCTCTGCACCCTTTCCAAATCTTCCACATCCTTCTTATAATGCAGTGACCAGAACTGTACACAATACTCCAAGTATGGCCGCACCAGAGTTTTGTACAGCTGTAGCATAACCTCATGGTTCCGGAACTCAAGCCCTCTATTAATAAAAGCTAAAACACTGCATACCTTCTTAACAACCCTGTCAACCTGGGTGGCAACTGTCAAGGATCTATGTACCTGGACACCGAGACCTCTCTGCTCATCGACACTACCAAGAATCTTACCATGAGCCCAGTACTTTGCATTCTGGTTACTCCGACCAAAGTGAATCACCTCACACTTGTCCACATTATCTCCATTTGTCACCTCTCAGCCCAGCTCTGCAGCTTATCTATGTTTCTCTGTAACTTACAACATCCTTCGTCACTATCCAGGAAGGAGACTAAATGTTGGCCCAGTCAGAGACACCACATTCAGGAAAAGAATAATATAAACAGTAAGAGAAAAGAAAAGTATTTAACGCAATGGCATCTACACTTTCAAAAATATATCATTAGCTTTTGGATATTCTGAAGTTACAAAACATACAACGCAAATGCAAGTCCTTCTGTATATCAACTGATAGTTTGCAGATTTTAGCTGATGACTCCAGAGTAGCAGGCACTTTTATTCTGTTTGGGTGCCTATCAATGGTAGGCTCTGCCATTCCGGATAAACATCACTGAGCGTTTGACCTTAGTTTGTGGGCTGAGTATGTGCTACAGGTTTAACAGGCTCAGAATTCAGCAGGGACAGTGAAAGCTGCCACATACTCAGTAAATGCAGTCAGCTGACATTGTGTTGGTTGAAAGTCCCTGGAGATGGCTCTTCTAGTCAGCCATTCCCATGTGGCCTCGATCTAAACACTGAACAACACAAAAGGAACAGGAATCCTGTAGAGGCATTTCTCTACAAAGGTCAAAAGGTGTGCAGAGGACGAGGGAACCAAGCACTGGGAGCAGGCAATGTAATAGTAGATATTTTAATCAGCCTGTAACTTTATAACACACCTATAGAGCTAGTTCACACATATTGGGCTGAATGGCCTCCATCTTGCTCAACTACTCTTTGAAAGCTAATGCCACGAGATGTTCACTTACATAAATTTCATCAAACTTGCCAAAGTCCATGGTTTTGAACCTGTCAATAGGTGGCCGGATGTATTCACAGTACGTACTGCTCTTTACCAGCTCCAGCTGCCGAACACAGGAGACGTAAGCCAGTCGAGACTGAATTTCTGCCATATCTGGCACCTGGAACGTATCAGACATTCAATGGTGCATTACATGAGATTTGTAAACACCATCATGTAAGACATGCACACCAGTGCCCATTCCCAAACTGAAGCTCCAATCTCTCCATGACATTTGCAGGAATACTTCCACTAGCGCTGAAATGCGTGTTGTATAATATGATGACAGCAAATAGGGAAGCATGACAGAGACAGTGTGTGAAAACAAGGGGAAATAGAAAGCAAGAGAGCATTAGTAAGTGCACAGAGGTAGGTAGGACTGCAATTTGAGCCATTAACATAGAAATGGCATTGTTCATTCATTCAAGACACACTTTCATTCTTTAATCAGTAATACAGAACACAGGCAGAAATTCTAGCATTGCAGTTCATTACTGCAGTTCTCAAACATCCCACTATTTCTCAAAATGCTTGGGACACCAATCTCCCACAGCTCCCTTGATACCCCAAGGCAGGGTCCCTCTCTACAACTTAGCGATCCAGTCTCTTCTTCCCCTATCCTTGCACATCAGGCAGGGGCGCCAACCCTTAGTGGATCACGATGAGAATTAACAGGACAAGAAACATTAGCAATGTTCTGTTTTTAATGATGAGGTTGCAAGGTCCTTCTCTCCTCTTCACCAAATCACCCGAGCAAAATAAACTAGTAACAAGATGCACTTAACAACGAGCGACATTTCGTTATTAACACATGGCTGGATGCCAGATCTGGTCATAATCCCTGATGCATGTGTTGTAGGTTTGGCAAACAGAGCCAGCTAACTGGGGTGGGAATGCACTGCACTTAGTACATGCTGCCAAGATGCCTATTAACCTCCCCATTCATTACTTATTACTCATACGTAGAAATATTATATCATGCCAGTGTTGGCGTGTGCTCCTGCAATCCAAAGCATGTTGTGTGACAGCATTCACACTCACACCTGCTCCACTGTAGCTCAGTTCTGTACGAGAAAGAATGTGCGCAAGGGAGAGCTTGGAGAGACACACAAAGACTCAGGCCAGAGTGAGATACATAGAGGTGTCAGAGTGATTGAGAGGATGCAAGAAAGGACAAATGAGAAGGCAATTCAGAAACATTTTGGGAACTGCCACAGATCTGAGCTCCAAAAGTAAAGTGAAAGCATGCAAAGGAATGCCAAGAAATAGCAAAGCTCGGAAAGTAAAGCCCCTGACATTCTATACCAACCTAGCACCAATATCAAGCTCTCAATATAGGTGTTAGCACTAAATGAGACAAATATCACCCGACTGTACTGTCACAACACAATGAAGCACTACACAAGGAACTATGGGAAAACTACAAATAAAAATGGTGAAATCTTAGTCCTGGTGATGTACTTCTATTGTTAGGCAGTGAGTGGGACTGTCACTTAATGATTTATTTCAGAGAGTTTAAAAGTAGGGAGATCTTGCTAAAAGTACACTAGTCAGACCAATGCTGGGAATAGCTTTGGTCCCTTTTCTTAGAAAAGACACATTGGAATTGGAGGTAGCTGATAAAAAGGTTCACTAGACTCATTCCGGGTATAGAGGGATTTTCTTATGAGGAGAGGTCAGTTACTCATTGGAGTTGGGAAGAATAACAGGAGGCTTTGCAGAAATACACAAGATTCTCAGGCAATTTTACAGGGTAGGTAAGGGGAGCTTGTTTCTCTTCATGGGAGAGTCTAGGACCAGAGGGCAGAATCTCAGAATAGGGGGTAACCTATTAAAGACAGAGCTGAGGAGGAATTTCTTCTGAGAGGGGAGTGAATCAGTGGAATTCTTGACCACAGCGGGCTGTTGAAACTGAGTCATTCAATATATTCAAGGCTAAAGTAGTTTTTTTTAATCATTAAGGGAATAGGAGATGTAGGGAAAAGGTGGGAAAGTGGAGCTAAATATTATCAGATCAGCCATAATCTCATTGAACGGCAAAGCAGATTCAATGGACTTCTGCTCTTATGGACAGATGTATATACAGTGTAGTTTAGTTTAGTGACTGTGTGGATATGACTCCAGCTATTTAATGGAGCTGGGACAGCACTGGTGGTGGCAGGGGGAGTGGAATTGCTCTCCGAAGGGCCCTCAGAATGCATGTTTAATTGCTTCCCTGAGTTAGGAGCTGCGGGACAGCCAGAAGAAACTAAATCACTTTCCAGATTCCTTCTCACTGTGGCAGCTAGCCCCATCCCCAACTCCTTTACAAAAAGTACACCATGTAATCGACTGAAAGACAGACTTTTCTGCCAAGTTTCCTACTTTAACTTTCTCTGCCCACGGATTGAGGCGTTTCCAAAGCAGCCACCATCCCGAAAGGCTGTCTCCATAGTTACTCAGCTCAGCTTCATCCCTGCTGCCCACATCAATGGCAATCACTGTTTTGGCGCCCATATTTCTTGCGATGTCAGCTGTAACAAAAGCAATTCATTTAACACTCATACTGAACAGGACATGAATCATGCACACTGTGCAATAGGCTGGCTTTCCCCTTCGACTGAAGCTCTCTGCAATCTACCCTTGGAAACACACTGTTGCCATTTTAGAATGTAGAGAATCACAGGCCTGTTTTTATATCACGTTCTCAACACAAGGCTCCACTCTCATTACATTGTCAACACACAAGTTACATTGCAATGCACTTACCGTAATCCATTTTAAACAAGGTGACAAATGAAAAATCAAAGGAGAAACTTTATTGGTGTAAATAACAAACAAAAATTATGTTAATACACAAATTTAAAATCTCTCTCTTTGCATAAACCAAAATTGAATAATGAATTCCAGATGGAGTAATAGACACTTTGGATACTAGTACAAGGTAGTAAGCTTATCCTGCACCATGAGAACGTAACTGGAGAGTTACCTGTTATCTTACCCCAGTATAAATATAAGGCACATGAGGAGTTAGGAGTAGGCCATGTGCTACCTCTGTTCACTTCTGTATTGGCACAGACACGCAAGAGACTAAAAACCTGCAACTAACTATCAAATAAACGAGGAGGGTACTTGTGTAGAAGTACACAAAATGTAAGCAATGTGGCCACTGGAAAGAAACATGACTGGTCTACAGTAATGCAATCACAGCTAAGTAACATGGTCACTGCAGGGTAATGTGGCTATTGTATGGCATTCTGACCAGGGATTTAGATACACAGTGATGGTAACATTGATAAAAGTGATGCAGGAAATCTGTAATTACAGGTCTGGTTGGTGTATAAAGGATGACTAGGGATAGCAATCTGGTAAGTGGATATATTAGGCATCCTATAATAACATGGCCAGATGTAAACAAATTGGTCAGCATACAGCAACATAAATGGTATGCAATCTGGCACACACAATGGTTGAGACCAATGCATATTATCCGCACACAGGGAACCGTAAAGTTGACAGCATCTAGGCAATGTGACAGTGCTGAACATTGTAATAATCATGCAGACAGTGTACAACATATGCAGTCAAAAACATTTTAAAGGGAAGAAAATGTTGACTTTGGCTCTGACCAATTGGTACGTTAAATTTGGTTGCTGTTGCACAAGAGACACTAGCAGGCCAGAGCTTGGGATAATGGGAGTACTACATGGGAACATTCATATTGTTCTGAAACCTGAAACATATTACTGACTTCACCCTTTACCAATATAAACATCTATAATGATTTATCATTTTTCAATCCAGTAATATATGGATTTCTTTATTCTATTTCACAGCTGTCATTCCTCCATCTATGGTCATCATTATATAAATTCACTTTGAATCAAATTTCCAATGTATTTGGATTTACCTTTGAAAGAGAGTGCATGGAGAGAGTTGCACATTGCAGAGATGGTTAGGACTGCTATCATTCACATGTGTTACCGATTCCCCTCCTGCTGCTGACTGACCCAAGAGCAACACTACCAGATTCCAGCTCACCGTTACAGGTCAGCGTGTGGCTCTGAGCGACTGAAGGAGGGGGATAAATGAAGTGATGCATTTGGAGGATCTATTTTAGTCCCATTTGGGAAAAGGAAATGGTCTTTTTCCATTAACATAGCCAGGGAATGTACAGTGCTGAGATGGAACCTCCCCCCATCAGACATTTGGTGCTTTCGGCATTTTGCATTTATATAAAGCTTCCAACACAATACCTGCCAAGGTGCTCTACAGGACCATTCTAAAGCAATGGCTTTAAACAAAGGTGATAACAATACATTGTTAAAGGTAGATTGTAAGCACCATTTCAAAGAACAAGTGTGAAATGGAGAGTTTCAGGGAGAGAATTCCAGAGTTTAGGTCCCAGGCAGTTGAATGTGACCATTAATGGGGGAATGATTCAATATGGTGATGCCTAGGAGACCAGGGTTAGAGGAGCACAGATATCTTTGAGGGTTGTGTAGCTGGTGGAGATTTTAGGGAGAGGAAGAGACAGGACCATGGAGGGATTTGAAAACAGGAATTACATTTTAAGAACAAGGGGTTGCTCAACAATGGCTCAATGTGCGTTGGTAAGTCAGGACTGAAAGGGAGCTGGATGTGGTGCAAGTGAAGACAGGAGCAGCAGAGTTTTGTATAACCTCAAGTTCACAAAAGGATAGGGTGGTCGACCAAGATTGCATGAGAATTGTCAAGTCTGGAAAGGCATGAAGGTTCCTGCTGATAGCAGGTGGGGAGATAAAAGACAGAATGAAGATGCAAACAGAGAGGAAATCAGAAGGAAAACTTGTAAACTGAGAGACTGCCAGG
Organism: Chiloscyllium plagiosum; assembly: GCF_037043375.1. NCBI lineage: Eukaryota > Metazoa > Chordata > Chondrichthyes > Orectolobiformes > Hemiscylliidae > Chiloscyllium > Chiloscyllium plagiosum. The sequence goes on from NW_028270183.1 coordinate 36,445,358, forward strand.
GAAGAAATAGAGTCAGTGGATAGGGAGCATCGCTCGTCATCCGGGTTTGAAGGGAATGGTTTTGGTCTTTCCAATACTTCATGAGGAAATTTCTGCTCATCTGCACTGGATTATTAATCAAGAGGTCTGATAACTTAAATAGAGTGGAGGAATTGAGAGAGGTGACAGTAAGGTCACGGTGGCCCAGTGGTTAGCACTGCTGCCTCACAGTGCCAGAGTCCGGGGTTCAATTCCCGCCTCAGGCAACTGACTGTGTGGAGTTTGCACGTTCTCCCCGTGTCTGCGTGGGTTTCCTCCGGGTGCTCCGGTTTCCTCCCACAGTCCAAAGATGTGCAGGTCAGGTGAATTGGCCATACTAAATTGCCCATAGTGTTAGGTTAGGGGTATGTGTGGGTTGCGCTTCGGTGGGTCGGTGTGGACTTGTTGGGCCGAAGGGCCTGTTTCCACACTGTAATGTAATCTAATTTAAGGTAGAGCTGGTTGATGACAGCAGGTGCGCGAAAACTGAGTTGTGTGTTTTGGATGATGCTTAAGGGTCAGGGGTCAATCCTTCATGAGCACCAGATGTAGTAGTCCAGGATCAGAAAGAAAAGCCATGATAAGTGATTCTATGGCTATAATCTGACATGGAACTCGGAAAGTATAAGGCCTGACTGGAAGGACAATTGTACAGAAGCACTGGAGAGGGAACCATATCAAATGTTGCAGAGAAAGCAAGAAGAATGGAAAGGAAAAAGCTTATTTTTACCACACTCAGACAGGAAATCATATGTGACTTTGAGAAGAGTTCTCTGTTCTGTGATGGAAACCTGACTGAAGGAGATTAGCAATGGCAGGTCAGGCAGCATCCGAGGAGCAAGGGGCTGATATTTCGGGTAAGAGATTTCTTTAGGACTGGAAAGGGGGAAGGGGGCTGAGGGATAAAAGGAGGGGAAGTGTGGGGCAGGGCGAGGAGAAAGATAGGTAGGATGGCAACAGGTGGGTGAAGGTAATGGTGATAGATCGGTGAGAAGGGTGGAGCAGGTAGGTGGGAAGGAAGATGGACAGGCATGTCAGGTCAAGGTGGCGATGCTGAGTTGGAGGGTTGGATCTGGGATGGGGTGAGGGCAAGGGAGGTATGGGAACTGGTGACTTTGATGTTCATACCGTGTAGTTGTCGGGTCCCAAGACAGAAGATGAGGTGTTCCTGCTCCAGTTTGTGGGTGGCCTTGTGGAGGAGGCTCAGGATAGACACATCCTCACGGGAGTGGGAGAGGGTGTTGAAATGGTTGGCCACAGGAAGGTGAGGTTTTTCGGTTTTCCCTGAACTGTTCTGCAAGTTTGTGCTCGGTCTCGCCGATGCAGAGGAGACCACAATCGAGAGCACTGGATGCAATGAATGAGGTCGGAGGATGCACAAGGAAATCTTTGTTGGATTTGGAATGACCCTTTGGGGCCTTGGACAAAAGTGAGGAGGGATGTGTGGCTGCAGGTTTTACACCTATTATGGCAGCAAGGGAAGGTGCCAGCTGTGGAGGGTGGGTTGGTGAGGAGTGTGAACCTAATGAGGGAGTCGCAGAGGGAGCAGTGACTACGGAATACAGAGATGTGTGGGAAGGGAAATATATTCCTGGTGGTGGGGTCTGACCGGAGATGGCAAAAGTGGCAGAGGATGATGCACTGGAGGGGTTTGAAGTGCAGGAAATGGAGGAGATATGATTGAGGGCACTGTTTGTCATAGGGGAGGGGAGCATTATGGCCCATGAAGTAGAGTAGATTTGTGCATCCTGTGAGCAGATATGGTGGAGATGGAGGAACTGGGAGGAAGGGAACACGAGGGGTGGGTGGGAGGAGGTCTAGTCAAGGGAGTTGTGGGAGTTGGTGGATTTGCATTGGATGTCAGTGTCGAGTCAGTTTCCGGAGACTGAGAGGTCCAGGAAGGGGAGGGAGGTGCTGGAGACGGACCAGGTGAATGAGGTCGGGGTGGAAGGTGTTTATGTGGTGGATGAACTGTTCAACCTCCTCATGGGAGCACAAGGCAGTACCAATACAGTAGCGGAGGAAAGGTTGGGGGAGGATGCTGGTGTAGCTGTGGAAGATGGACTGTTCCATGTAGGGGCAGGCATAGCAGGGACCCAGGAGGGTATCCATAGCCACCCGCCTGGTGTGAAGGAAGTGGGAGGATTCAAAGGAGAAGTTGTTAAGGGTGAGGACTAGTTCCACTAATCGAGAGTGTTGGTGGAGGGGAACTGATTAGGTTGGTGGGAGAGGAAGAAATGGAGGGCTTTTAGGCTTTCTTCACGTGGGATACAATGTAGAGGGACCGGATGTCTGTGGTGAAGGTGAGGTTTTGGGGGCCAGGGAATCGAAAGTCATGGAGGAGGTGGGGGGCATGGATGGTGTCTCAAACCGGACTGAAGAATTCAAACATGGAATTTCAAGAGGGTTGGGAAAGGATTTGGGAGCTCAAAATGTCTGGAAGGACTTCAAAGAAAAAGGGCTGTTGGAGATGAATCAGTAGTTTGCAAGGATTTAAGGATGAAAGGTCTTGCTTTGCAGAAGACTGGCATTAATAGCAGATTTAAAGGCGAGAGGGACAACACAGAAAATCGTTTACAACCTCAGATCACATAGGGACCCAAAAGGGAGGTTGGGTGATCAGCAAGCCAAAAGAACTGTGAATGTTTCTGAGGAAGGGTCACTTGACCAGAAACATTAACTCTGATTTGTCTGCAGATGCTGCCAGACCTGCTTTTCCAGCCAAGTCTGTTTTCCTTTGTGTTAGGTGATCAGCAGGTTAATGGCAATAAAGTCCAGGGAAGAGATGGGTCTGATGTACAACGCTAGGCAAGGAGAGCGCATGAGGTGCTCTCAGAGAGAAGTTTGATCAGGATAATTGAGCAGAACTTCAGAGAGCTAGTGGACATGGAGAAAGAAAGAAAGGAAGCAGCTGGGGCAGTTGATCCAATGATCTTACACTTAGTGATAAATAAATCCATGCGCTTCTCACGCACATACCTGGTGAAGATGCAGAAGCTCTTTAAGACAATTGTCTGCAAAGGAGAAAAGAAACTGGGAATTGGGGTTATTTTTGTATCGTTGGACTCTTGGACAATGGTGGAATATCAGCATCTTTAACAGCGAAGAACTGGACTAAGATATGGTCTTGTCCTGCCCCAGTCAGATGGCAATGAATGATTAAACCTGTCATGTCAGTTCATGTCTGTGTCTCTTGGACTTAATGAAAATGGACTTGAGGATTCTACTGGGAATGGGATGGGGGCAGTGGGAAGCTACTGAGGGGGAATGGCCAGGGTGAGAATAACAGCATTATTTAGGGCTACAACAAAGGCAGAGGTGTGAGTAGTTGAACAAATAGGGGCGGCACGGTGGCACAGTGGTTAGCACTGCTGCCTCACAGCGCCAGAGACCCGGGTTCAATTCCCGCCTCAGGCGACTGACTGTGTGGAGTTTGCATGTTCTCCCCATGTCTGCGTGGGTTTCCTCCAGGTGCTCCGGTTTCCTCCCACAGTCCAAAGATGTGCAGGGTCAGGTGAATTGGCCATACTAAATTGCCCGTAGTGTTAGGTATGGGGTAAATGTAGGGGTATGGGTGGGTCGGTGTGGACTTGTTGGGCCGAAGGGCATGTGCCCGAAACGTCGAATCTTCTGTTCCCTAGATGCTGCCTGACCTGCTGTGCTGTTCCAGCAATAAAGTTTCAGCTTTGATCTCCAGCGTCTGCAGACCTCACTTTCTCCTGAATGGTAGATAGCACAGCCAGGACAGGCAGCTTCACTTAGCTAGTTGTCAAGGACATGATCTTGTTGCAGCCAATCACATTAATGGCAAGGGTCTTGTTCATGAGTAAATAGATATACCAGAGGAAGGATAGGAGCTGATCCACATGTTATATCCACAGGCTCAGTAGGGAGGGGGTGTTTTTGAAAGATTTTCTCTCGCAGGATGCAGGCATCACTGGCAAGGCCAGTATACGCTTCCCCAAATACCCCTGAACTGGGAAAGCATTTAAGAAGCACCAACACTGCTGTCGGCCTAGAATCACAATGTGGGCCAGACCAGGTGAGGACAGCAGATTTCCTTTGAGAAACCAGAAGATGGAAGTTACAATCAATAATAGTTTCCTGGGCACCATTACTGAGACGAGTATTCAATTCCAGGTTGGTCAACTGAGTTTAAATTCCACCAAATGCCAGAACTTGTGTCTCCATGGGATTAGTCTCATCCTCTGGATTACAGTCCTGTGACATTACCGCTATGGTATCATCTCCCCTTAAATGTCAATAGAACGGAACAGACCAGAAAGGGGAGTGGGGGAGATGCTCTAAGAAAAACTGTGGAAAGCTGGAAATGGGAGTAATGGGTTTGGGTCTAGAGCAGCATCTAAAGTTTACACACAAATGGACTGGGAAATCCCAAGTTACATAACATATGGTAATTAAGGATAAAATCCTGATCACAAATATAATGAACAGGAGACAATAATTGCCATCATTAATCAGGTCTGCCTGCACGTTTCCCCACCCTCCCCCCGTTCTCCATCTCTGAATGTGCACCTCAGTGAGCTGTCATGAGCAGAATGCAGTTCATAACAAATACCAGACCCCAGTCTGTAATGAGACTTGTCAAGGTTTCACCAACACAATCCATATTAATCCACGTTAGCACTGAACATCGAAGGCATCAATTTTGCAGAACTTATTCTAATAATTGTTCGCTATCACCGACTCTTTAAATAAAGATGCCTCCGTTATTGCTGACCAGGCAATGGAGTGAGAGGATAAATGAGCCTGGTTGGCATGGTGGCTCAGTGGTTAGCACTGCTGCCTCACAGCACTAGGGTCCCAGGTTCAATGCCAGCCTTGGGTGACTGTCTGTGCACATTCTCTCCGTATCTGTTTGGGTTTCCTCCGGGTGCTCCAGTTTCCTCCCACAGTCCAAAGATGTGCTAGTCAGGTGAATTGGCCATGACAAATTGCCCGTAGTGTTAGGTGCATTAGTCAGAGGGAAATGGGTCTGCGTGGGTTACTCTTCGGAGGGTCGGTGTGGACTTGTTGGGCCGAAGGGCCTGTTTCCACAGTGTAGGGGAATCTAATCTAACCTAGTTTACCCTGAACCTGCTGCTGGAGTGAATGGGGTGGACTGTGCCATCCTATTTTAGCAAAAGGCTGATTCTCTCCCATTGGATTGTGACTAAATGTCTCCTGCTTGCATCGGCATCTGGGTTAGAGCTGGGAAGGCTGCAAAGTGATTCCGATTTTTGACAGACTGAAATAAGGATGGTTCATCACCAACTGTGAGCAGGCACTCTTCTACGTGGGGCTGCACCAATTTATACAAAGAACTTTTTAAATTGGGGAATACAGAAGCCTTCATGTACTTTGCTTAGGAGAAGCTTATTTACGTCTCACCTTTCCCCTCTGCTATCCTAATGTCACATACTTGCCTGGCAGGTTGTTGATGTATCCTCCATCCATGAGCAAATGTCCGTCCTTTGGATCACAGAGTGGTGGCAGGTAGCCCGAGAGGGACATGCTAGCTCGCACATACCGCCACAGCGAGCCTAACCACACGAGGAACAGATGCAGTCAGAGGCCTAGAAGAGCACAGGTGTGCGTGACCCGCCACCCCTTCCCACTTCCTCAGTGCACACGCCTCTGTTTGGTGCAGAGGGAGTGGAGAAGGGGAGGTCACAGCATTCAACTCACAGGCCTAGGGAATCTGCACAGCACCACAAAACCCACAGCACTAACTCTGCTGCAAACCCACATTCCGGGGTGGCAGGCTGTTGGGGGAGTCATTCTGAACAACTCGCCTGATAATTGCTTCTTTTTATTTTAGGATAACCAGCTGAACTGCCATAAATGAGCCACTCTCCTGATTAATAATGCTCAGTTACAGTGGAATCCACTTGCCTGCAATTTCTACCAGTGTTTGCTGATCATCTCATCACCTTGTGTGCTCTGCTCAAAGACAAGTTCTTGCCTCTTAGTAATCTTTCCATCTTTCCTTATCTTCTCCCAATCAATCCTTCAACTGGCAAGCCATCCCAGTATTGATATTCTCTTCTTTCCTCTTCAAAATCTTTCCTCCGGAAAGTTGTAAACGGAAACAGAATTGAACACAATATATTCTGTCCAGGCTCTACCATTTCCTCATGATGTTCAACAATTTCCTTTGTACGTGCACTGCCCACACCACCCAAACACATTATTTTTGTCAGTCCAGCAGATCTACATTACAGAGTTATTTCAAGACGGCCTTCCTTCTCTCCGTGCCTTGAAGCTATACAAAGCAACATTCCAAATCAAGCTCTTTAAAAACTGCTTTATTAAACTTTGTGTTTAGCAACCATTGCCTCATAAAAAATGTACTTCTGTGCATTCAAACAGAACTTCTTTTAAAAAAAAATCCCTTAGCCCTGCAGCTTCCCCCCAGTCCTGCAGCTTCACCCCAACCTGCAGCTTCCCCCCCAGCCCTGCAGCTTCCCCCCAGCCCTGCAGCTTCCCCCCAGCCCTGCAGCTTCCCCCCAGCCCTGCAGCTTCCCCCCAGCCCTGCAGCTTCCCCCCAGCCCTGCAGCTTCCCCCCAGCCCTGCAGCTTCCCCCCAGCCCGGCAGCTTCCCCCCAGCCCTGCAGCTTCCCCCCAGCCCTGCAGCTTCCCCCCAGCCCTGCAGCTTCCCCCCAACCTGCAGCTTCCCCCCAACCTGCAGCTTCCCCCCAACCTGCAGCTTCCCCCCAGCCCTGCAGCTTCCCCCCAGCCCTGCAGCTTCCCCCCAACCTGCAGCTTCCCCCCAACCTGCAGCTTCCCCCCAACCTGCAGCTTCCCCCAACCTGCAGCTTCCCCCCAGCCCTGCAGCTTCCCCCCAGCCCTGCAGCTTCCCCCCAGCCCTGCAGCTTCCCCCCAGCCCTGCAGCTTCCCCCCAGCCCTGCAGCTTCCCCCCAGCCCGGCAGCTTCCCCTAGCCCTTCAGCTTCCCCTAGCCCTTCAGTAATGAAGGTTCTCAATTCTGGTCTTGATCGTCTCTCCCAGTATTGACAGTCATGCCTACAACTCTGGAATTCCCTCCCTAATCTCTCCACACCTCTTCTCTCCTTCCCTGGTGCGATGTTTGATATCTAATACTTTAGAACAAACATTAAACCACCTAACCAAAAAGAGAGCGAGATTGACAGCAGGGACAATGAAACATCATTCAATCGAAGTTGTATCAGAGAGAACAGGAAGCCTACGGTTCCCCTTTAATTGCCATCTCTGTGTCCATACCATTTGTGTGCTGTGCTACACTTACTCTGTTGAAGGAACTACATAAATACAGGTTGTTACTTCAACCTTCAGAAAATGGAATGGTTGGAGCATAGGTGGTGGTGTTCGGCCCATCGTGTCTGTGCAGACCCTCTGAATGAGCATCTCCCTTACCATCATCCTCTTGACTTCTCCCTGTAACCCTGCATATGGTGCCTTTTCAAATTACCACATAATTCCCTTCTGAATGCCTCAGCTGAGCCTGCCTCCACCAAACGCTCAGGCAGTGCTGTCTTGGCTCTAACCACTCGCTGCTTCAAAACGTTTTCCTTCTTTTCATTTTTATTTTATAATAATATTCAAACCCTCAACCCCAACTTCAAACTTATTTCTCGGAGGTCACTGCCACTCAACATGTAAAGAAAAATAGGCCACACCCCATCAAAAACACAAGAGACAATAAGGAGTAAACGTTGATTGAGAAATTAAGCATCCAGACAATCTATATGATCTGCCCAATCTATATGATCTAATCAATCGAGCTTATTGCAGAGAATAGGGTTCCACAGTAAAAGGTGAATCACCTGGAGTTTGGTTTGTTTGTGCAATTTATGACAATTTAGGTGGACAGCACTTTTTTTTTGTGAATGTATTAATTTCTGAGAGGATGTTTCTACTTGTCAATTCAGTAGGCAAAGTGAATTATGAAGCAGTAATATTAACCAAAATCAAATTGTGAATGAAAATATGAACAAGTCAAAGAGCTACCTGGGGAATGAAGGGACAACTCACTCATTCCATAAGGCATGATGAGAAGCCCTGGGCCAAGGAACCTGTGTCAGCCTGCGCGACCCCTTGATGCTATGCAGATTTAGTGTTTGACAGCACAGCTGCAAAAAGAAAAGACAGCAGTAGTCCCCACACAAGACTTATCCACCTCCTGCCTATCCCTGGGCTGGAGGATAATAAACCTTCATAGAAAGACTTGGTTCAGAAGGAAACAAAGTAGCACATACTGCAGAATTGCTTAACATAGAATACACTTTCAGCCAATTACAGTTTAAATTATAATCAGTATTACATACTGAATTGTACATTTACCATTGTTGGTTTCTAGTGTTTAATCACTACTTTGCCCACAACTTTCAGGAGCTGTAATACAACCAGATAGTCAATGTCAACAGTGTTATGGAGATTTCAAACACACCAAATGCTCAATTTCCTTCCGAGCCCCAAGCATCCAATGTCCCCAGTGGGCCAGTGTAGATAGGAAGTGATTGTAGTGCTGACCTGGGACATTGTTAACATAGCAGCCATCCACAAGCAAATGCCCGTCCTTGGGGTCACAGAGAGGAGGCAAATAAGGGACGTAAGATGCACTCGCTCTGACGTAACGCCAGATACTGCCTGCTGGATGAAGATGAAGAGTAAGAATACAGACAGCACGGGAGGGAAGGGGAATCATAAGGAACACAGGGGCAGGGAGGAAAAAGCATGATTGTGGCCATCAAGAACAAATGGGAAAAAAAGTCTCCTTGAAGGGTCAGAACAGCAACAAATGTCAAAGAAAGTTCCCTGTAAGCCTGCTGAACATTTCTGCCATCCTAGAAGATTATAGATTCAAGGAAGTGTCTAAAATGGCAAAAGAAACACTGCTTTAATTTCTGACAGACATATAGACAGTTTATGAGCAAACAGCAACACACAATATCAAGTGGCTTGGCAGCAGGTAAAGTCAAACCAATTTAAACGGACCACACTATCAGAGGAAACAAAAAGGAGTTTAATCACAGAAAGAAGGGACACAATAGAAACGAACCCAAGAAGGAGAGTTAAAGACTAATTCTGTTCCCCAACCCTCTTAGCCATTATGTTAAGTGTCTTTGTTCCATGAAGTGGCCACTGTTGTCTTTGAATCTTGTTAGAAAATAAAATTCTACTGTGAGGTAGTGAGCATGTATGTATGGACTGGGGCAGAACATGCACAATGTTTTTTTGCAAAACACAACACTTGCTCACTCTCATCCCTAGCATTTTCTCATAACTCTTGAAGGTTTCTTCTTGAAGCTCTGAACATTTTCTGGTTTTAAAATCTGTTTATAATCTTTTGTGGTTGTCTGCTAAGTCTCTTTTGCATCCTCTTCACATCTTTCCCTAATAAACTTCCTAAAACAATTAACAGTAATCTAAGTTCACACCTATAGGTTGGGCATTACCTCTCTGCTTTTGTACTGGAGCTTCCTTTAATCATATTGGCTGACTGGTCTTGCCACTTTTTAACATTCTGCTCTTTTAATTTTTTGTCACTTAGTGTTTAATTTTCTCCTCCTCCCTCTCAAAACACACGACATATTTCTCCATTACAGATCCATCTAATATGCATCCTTCAAGCGGAATATGTCCTCCTGAGGTCCCACACAGCCCTCATCACAGATGGGAGATGGGGTGGGAGGATTATTTTTAGTGAGGAATGGTTGGACCTGTATCTGTGGAATTGAGAAGAAAGAGATGGTTGTTTTGTAATGCATGGTTTGGCAGGGTGTGAGGATGTTGTGAGGATGGTTGCCTGTTTTAAAGGTGCAGATCACAATTTAAGGGGAATTTCTTATTAATAAGGAGTCTCCCTTTTAAAAAGCAGATCAGAGTAATTCGTTCCTCAACTGCTTGTTAATCTGTAGAATTCTCTTCATTCAGACAGCACTGGAAACTGAACCCTTGAATAATTTTAAAGAAGGGAACAAAAAGGATCTGGGATCGATAGGAAAGAAGTTAAGCCACCATCAGATCAGTAATGATCTTTTAAAAAGCAAATCAGATTCAAAAGGCCAAAATATCTACTAAGATGATAAGAAATCGGGACAGAAATAGGCCATTCGGCCCCTAAAGCCTGCTCCACCATTCAATAGGTGATACATACTTTAACAGAAACTGTGCTGCTTTCATGGGAATCACTGCTTGCGTGAAGCGGTTACTGCTTAGAAAATGCCAGGCCATTTGGATGAAGATCTTCCTGTTTGCGAGGAGCTCAGATTTTGAGCATTCTGTCAGATGTACACTGCAACAAGTTAAATTGGCAGGACAGAAAAATATGCACCAAATGTCCCTAACGAGGCAACATTCTGAAAAAAACTGGAGAGGTTCATGCTGGGCACAAGGTACAATACCCAGGCGAAATCAGGAAGGCAATTATGTTCCTCACCTGAGAATGTATGTTGGCACGGCTGTGGGGATAGATGCATGTGGAGGTGGGGGAAATTATGGCTGGGTTCGCAGCAGAGGCACGTAGGAGAGGAAAAGGATAATATTACATTTTATGCAGTTGTTTAAAATCCCTCCAGAGCCTCCCTCCAAATTAAGTCCACAATAGAGGCCTTTACTTCAGCACATGCCACTGCCACTACTCCTTCCCTCTTCCAACCTTCAGGACTACAAACCAGCCCAGTCCAAAACTGCCCATTGAAGTCTCCCCAAAATTAAGCTCTGACTTGTGTTTGCTCGCTGCCCCTAATGTTTCACCTAGTTACCGGCTAAAGGTTCCACCTAACTACCAGTAGCCCCCCAGCTCCCGACCACTTCCTTTAAATGCTTTTGGAAGATTCAGACGTCACTTGTGCCCTAGCCTTTACAATGTTTACGGTAACCTCATTGCTGTTTGTGGAAGCTTCAATGAACAACAATATGTCTTCCCCATATTTTGACAATGGACTATCCAATATAGTCCACGGTGCATGGTGGCACAGTGGTTAGCACTGCTGCCTCACAGCCCCAGAGACCCGGGTTCAATCCCCGACTCAGGCGACTGACTGTGTGGAGTTTGCACATTCTCCCAGTGTCTGCGTGGGTTTCCTCCGGGTGCTCCGGTTTCCTCCCACAGTCCAAAAATGTGCAGGATAGGTGAATTGGCTACGCTAAATTGCCCATAGTGTTAGGTAAAGGGGTAAATGTAGGGGAATGGGTGGGTTAAGCTTCGGCGGGTCGGTGTGGACTTGTTGGGCCGAATGGCCTGTTTCCACACTGTAAGTAATCTAATCTAATCTAATATTTTGAGATGTCATGAAGTTATGAACAGCATCAAGCACAATTCCAGGTTTCAATATTAGCTCATTTTAAGGTGAAAATAATTGTGGAAAATGGTTTCAGTATTTCTGCGACTGGGTTATTGAGGCAAGTATAACGGATCATCTCAATTTTTAAACAGTGCCAAGTATGATATTGAGGGGTATTGTGAATGCTTACAGACTGCTCTTATTAAATATTTCATGGGGCTAGTTACATGGCTGATTATATCTGTTTTCCATTCAACAGTGTATGGTTTGGGAACTCATTCATTTCCTGATTCATTCAGCTTTCGTGTCAATGCTTGGGCTGAGTTCAGCTGTTCTGCAGGCTTAAGGGGAAAGGTTTTCTTTGGTTCTCCTAAAGAGTTATTTGAAATGTGCAACTGATTTAATGGAACAATTTTGGAAGATGTAGGGTGTTAAAATGTCTATTGATAAAGCCACTGCGTGCACACAGTCAAACTGAAAGCTCCCAATCAGAACCTCATTAACAGCTCAAACAGTTGTGCACACATATCACACTCAGGTGGACTGACCTCACCACTCCCCCACTGAATCCCATTTTACATAAGGGACGTTTAATAATTATACCAGCACTACTTATTAACCACGTCATTTCAAGAGCTAGTCTTTCAGAAAAAGCTGATGAACAACTTAATTGTGTGGCTTAAACCTGACATGCAAGGCCGAGAGAGCAACTTTTCTCACACTGAACACAGTCACAAGTTGAATTTTTGGTTTCTATTGGACTCCACATTGAAATATCTATCAAAAGCTAGATCACCACAATTTTGACCTAAGCTTACATGTCTAACAGAGTACATGGATTGGTAACAATCTGCAGCCTCACAACGTCAGGAGCAAAATGAATAAAATGTGGGTCAGACCGGCAATCCTGGTACAAATGGTTAGTTTTCACCTGCCATTTACAGGGATACCTGCCTTTCAGTTCTCAATGACGATGCTAACCAACATTAAAACTAAAGTCAAAACTAATGGAGGTGCCAGTGTCTCCAGGCCAAACACAGTTGGATAGTGCCTCTTGGTTGAAGAGATAGGGCGAGCTGGGTGGAACTATACATGTGCTATTTCTGATATCTGTTCTAAACCACACCGGTACGATGAGATTGTTATGTGTTATGGCATTTTGTTTTGCAGACTTAGATCTTCAAAACATTAGAGAAGATAGCAACTGCTCAGTAAAACCAACCTCTTTTGTATTGCTTTAGCCTGGTTCTTACCTATCAACTTCTGATCTAACCCACTGAACCTGCCTTTAGAGAATTCACATCTTCAACAGTCATTATTTCCGAATGAACGACTTCCAACTTTTGATTAGTTTTCAAGAAGTTCCTTGCACTGAAGAATTCCATTCGGCATTTTCACTTCAATGTTCAGTTAAAAGACAGGTATCTTTTGAAAACAAAGATACATCAGCCAAAGAAGCTACCATACGGTTAGTTTGGTGCCAAATGCTTCAAAGATGGTTGGTGATTGGTCTGACAATGGTAAAACAGCCTTAAAGGTAACTCAGGTACTGAGTGTTGGCAATTCTGCATGGTAGATTTCTGAGAACCAGAGATGCCAATAAACCGAAAGTACTTTCACTGCTCTGGTCATCCACTGATGGAAAGGTGACATCCAAATGGCAAATGTTAGATGGAATAGCAACAAATTAAAGTGGAACCCTCCTGCTCCATGGAAGGGCAGGAGGACACAACTTCTTGGGAGTAGGAGGGAAACATAACATCATTCCCAAGGTCAAAGAATACCTGAAGCAGACTGCTTCCGAGTGTAGCAGGTTAGCATCCACCAACGGGAAGCTGGGCAACATAGCCTACTTTTTTTTTTCACTACTTTGACCTGTTTCCCCCATGTCCCTTATACTGAGCCATTCCTTAACCAACTGTTGTCATGGTTCCTTTGGCCTTCCCAGGTAGTAGACTGAGAATAGCAAATAATGACTTCAAAACCAGTCAATTGAGGGACTGATAAGTCCCTCTTCTCACTGTAATTGTTTGTCTGAAGCCCTAGATGAGGCCTCCAATCAATAAGTTGATCCAATGTGTGGGTCCCAATTTCTTCTCTAAGTTCTGCAGGACTGCCTTCAGATTGCTGGGAGCTACTGGCAGTGAAAAAAAACCACATCCACGAATTCGCTGAGTCGGTGGCAGGATCAGTAGACACAAACAATACAGGGATAAAATCTGCTACTGGCGCCATGTTGTGTTCTGAAGAGAAGTCATATTAGACTCAAAGTGCTGTTCCATAAACACTGTTTTTCTCTCTCCATAAATTTTGCCAGACCTACTAAGTTTCTCCTGCATTTGTTTTTATTCCAGCTTTCCAGCATCTGCAGTGTTTTGCTTTAGTTTTAGAGCAGTCTTCTTCAGATAATGAAGCAGTCTGACACATAGACAGAGTTGTCAAATTCAGCTGTACACTATAAAGTGGCAAACAACATTTATATCACTCAAGTCAGAGTCTAACCAATACCCCTTTTTGACACTTCATGGATTATCATTAGCAAATTAGTCTCAATCAGCATGCTGAGAGATCACTAATGTCTAGAAACATAACTGGGCCAGCCATAAATACTGTAGTTACAAGTGAAAATTAGAAGCTGGCTGACCCACTCAGTTCCAGAAAGCCTGCCAACCACTTACAAGCACAAGGCAAGTGACATTCACCACCTGTCTCAATTATTATGGACATAACACATAAGGCATGTGATACTAATCAAAACAAAGCAGCCCACTTGACTTCTACCCTGACCACCACGTTAAACATTCACTTCCTTCATTATCAGCACAATGCAATTGCAGAGGCACGGCAGCAACTCAAATGTTTCTTCAACAGCACTTCCAAACTCACGATCTCTACCATACAGGCAGATAGTGCATGGGAACATCACTACCTCTAAACCAAGTCACATATCCATCTTGATCTGGAAACACTTTGGCATTCCTTCACCCTCACTGGATCTGAATACTGAAAATCGCTAACTAACAGTCCTGTGGGAGTCCCTATATGACTAAGCCGATGGCAGGTCAAGAAGGCAGCTCTCTCTCATCCATCCAAAGGGATGTTATGGATGGGAAATAAATGCTGGCCTTGCCAGTGATGCTCACATTCTGTGAATGAATTAAAAAAATGATTCCAGGTTCAAGGCACCAAATAAAATCCCCCCACATTCAGGTAGTTTCTAATACACCGAGTGTGTAGTGCCTGCAGGTCCCACACTTTCTGGTTTCCAATAACTGACGTATTGTTGCTGTGTCATGTTGTCACGGCTCCTGGTGTTGTTACAAGTGCATTGAGATAGCAGTTTAACATCCCAAAGCTTTCCACATGGAGGAAGCTGATGGATTGGGAAGGTCAAGGAGATAGGTGCTGAGGCTTCAGAAGAACCTGCTGCCTTCTTGAAGAAAGATCACTGAACCCACAAAATGTTATCTCTGCTTTCTCTCCACAGATGCTGCAAGACCTGCAGAATTTTTCCAGCAATTTCTGTTTCTGATTTCCAATATCCGCAATTCTTTCGGTTTTCTGTTACCTGCTTGGATCAGGATGACCATCTCAACTCTCATATATCCACATAATTACTGTCCTGGAAAGTTTCTAGGTACTGAATTTAGGTACTGGAGTTCATATTGTTTACCTGATTTTCAAAAAGCTGTTTATATGATGCCATAACATAATGTCCTTCTGAACGAGTGCGTTCCTTAATCGACTAATAATGTATCCTTATTGAGAGTTCAGCAGTTTGAAGTCAAGCTGGTCAGTTGGGTTGGCAATGTTTCTATAGCCAGGTTATTAGTAACACTGGCATAACATGGCAAGTGCTACAACAGCTCCACAGAGAGGGTTATTGGGGTACCGTCTTGATTACTGATCTGGATCAAGCTGTTTCAAGCCCACAACTTGCAGGCAATATGAAACTGCGTTATGGATCTGGACCGGAGAAGAGGTTAGAAGCAGATCCAGATGACAAAATACAGGGGGCAAGGACTAACAGCAAGCTCCATGTGATGCCATTAATAAGAGATTTAAGTGCAAGTGTAACCTGTTGTGAAGTATACTCAGGAGATGGCGAGGCCCACAGATGCTGGAGAAGTCAGAGCTGATAAAGTGTGGTGCTGGAAAAAGCACAGCAGGTCAGGCAGCATCTGAGGAGCAAGAGAGTCAATGTTTCAGGCTTAATGCTTCATCAGGTCAAGGTTTACGAACCAGGGCAGTGAGATGATGGTGAGAGTAAATTATGTGTTCAGAAATGTTGCTAGCATGACCAAATGCAAAACAAAATGTATCACTGTCCTTGTACAGGACATGTGCACCAGCATCTCATTTCAGTTCCCTCTCCTGGACAGTGATACACAGAGGGGGAAGGAGGAAGAGAATCAGAGGAGGACCACAAAACTGATAAGTTCACCACCATAGGTTTGGAGTGCTGGAGTCTTTTCTTTCTAAAAGACCATCAAAAGTGATGGATTTCCAAAGAATGGAAAGGATTAGGTTCATTCCATGTAGGGTAAGGAGCAGTGGGGTAGGGAGTTATCAGTTGGTGAAGGCTCAACCATATAGAGTCTGCTTTATTTGACAGGTATTCTTTGTTTTATGGAAAGTGTTTCTGACATTGTCATAACTCTTTACACCTACATGTTGTACAGACTTTGGTGGTAACTGTAGGCTGAGGCCTTCCAATGTATTGTGTGTAACTATGGACTCCACATTCCATAGTGATAGCACTGGAGAAGATGCAGATGAGATTTACCAGGATTTGCCTGGGGATGGCAATTACAAAGAGAGATTGGACAGTCTGGAGTTGTTTGCCTTAGAGCAGAGGAGATTGTGAGGGGACATGATTGAAATGTATAAAATCAGGAGGAACATGGAGAGGGTAAACAGGAAGAAACTTTTTCCCTTGGTGGAGGGATCAGGGGCATAGATTTAAGGCAATGGGTGGGAACTTTGTAGAAGATGCAAGGAAATGTTCTCACTCGGAGGGTGGTGCAAATCTGGGCCTCCCTGCCTGTAAGAGTGGCAGAGGCAAAACCGTTCATCACATTGACGCAGCGTTTGGACGCACATTTGTGATGTCAGCGTTAGAAGGCTGTGGGCCAAGTGCTGGAAAATGGGATTAGAATATAAAGATGGTTGCTTTTGACCGGTGTGGGCCGAAAATCCTTCTTCTGTGCAGTTGACCTCTATGATGGAGTACTAATGACAACTGAAATAATTGCCTTTGATGTTATCAACTGAACAAAGTTGACAAATTAAACAATTCTATGATTCTAGAAATACGAAAAGCCCTAATAGCATTTCTCCCATTCTGAGGAAACACAGAACAATTGCTGTTTTTGTTTCATTCATGGGCATCACTGGGTGGGCCAGCACTTATGCTGCACTAAGATGCAGGCGATCTGCCTTGCTGAACTACTGCAGGCCAGTTGGTGTAATATTGGGGAAGGAGATCCAGGAACTCAATGCAAACTACCTCAATTGTAGAATGGGGAAATACCACAGCAATTTGTGCTTAGCAGGACCCCACAAACAACAATGAGCGAAATAACCAGATCGGGTGATTTGGTGGGTGTTAGTTGAAGGATAAATACTCAAGAATCAAGAGAATGCGATTCCAGTTGAGGGTACAGATGGGTCCTCTACTTAACATCTCATCCGAAACACAGCACTACTGACAGTGTAGCACTCCCTCACTGCAGAGTAAGTTGGAAGTGGAGGCATGTGAAAAGTATCTTTCACTAGAAACAAAGCTACTGTGGAGCACTTATTAGAAAGTGCAAAAGCAGCAAATAATTTCTACCTGGTGAATTTCTCCTACTTCAGTTACATGCAACCTCCTGTGTTGATTGGTAGTTTCCAACAGGAACATCACAGTCCAATCTACAAATTTCATTGTTTCCTTCAGTTCAGGTTGGTACCTAGTGGCTTATGCTGGTGATCTACACATGTAGCATTTTGACGGTGTACATAAACACATTGCTATGAGGACAGATTAATTGTATTTCTAAAGTTGTATGCTGAATCAAGTCTGCATTCTTCTGTTCTCTGTCACAGCAAATATGATGATGGCCCGTCTCACTCTGTATCTCATGCAGAATGCCTTCTTTAGCTCTGCAATTTATAATCCATGTTCCCTCAGACCAATCAGTGCATTAATGTCCTAGTCCTATCCAATGGGATTTCCACTGCAGGCTCATACCTCTGCATGGCAGCATGATACCTGTTGTACTTCCTAACCCTGAGCGATGGTACCACGGACCTGGGATCTCAGGCACTCTATATTCCTTCCCATTACCGAGAGTTTAAAACAAGTTCTAAGTTCACAGCTTGGCTGCTTCAAGGGACTTTGTGCAATTGGTCATGAATGGAAGTTGCTACAACACTGTGTTCTACTTGGCCAGTAATATCAATGTAAGTATGACCTTTAGTAATATTAACTTAATGATGCTGCATGTCCATGTACAAACTAATACTATTAAGTTAAGCTCGCAATTAAGCTGGAGGGAGCTGTTTTACTAAATAGCTATGGCCTGTTTGAGATATAAAAGTGAGGGTAACACGATAGCTCAGTCTGACACCACAAAGCAAGGATGAGTTTCTTACTTTGCTAAGCTCAAGAGAAGCAGTGGTCTTGAAAACCAAAGGTCAGCTACTGTTCCTTATCCAGGAGCAAACCTACTAACTGTACACTTTTGGGAAAAAAAATCCAAGAGGTATTGCAAGAATTCATTCAGCCCACACACTAATTGCTGCTAACGCTGTCACATTATAGGCTGCAGTGGGATTTTCTACATTGCTATTGCTGTCTTTAAAATAATAAGGCAGCAACTTTCATGCAAGTCCATAAGTACTAGGTAACTTCCACTTCACATTAAATGCAGATGTGGAGTCTGCAGGCAATTGTCTCCCACTGGGGAGGTATAGCTGCACAGAGTGTAGCTTCCAGGTAGAGGAAACGTGCAGGCTCACAAAGTGCTCCAGCTTACTTCTTAAATCCACGGGACAATGAAGGAAGATTGGGAATTTTTATCCTCTCTGATTGACAAGCACTCGCAAGGTGCTCTGCATGTGCTTTCTTGAGACTAAAGGAAGCTAACCTGAACTCTCAGCACCTGGAATCTGAATTACAGAGACTGGTGGGAGACCATGAACTACCTTGCAATATATCCAGTCAATATACAAATTCTGAATGGCAAAATATTCTAGGGAGGGATGTAGGGAAGGAGGGGAGGAAAGGGGGAGGGCAGTACATGTTTTTTTAAAACAGAAAGTGAATTAAAATCTTACTGTGACTGTTCACTCTTCTTGCATAATACTTACCACTGCAATTTTACAAAGCCTGTAAATGGCAGATTAAACTAGACATTTGATACAATGCAAGGAACGTGGACACTCAAAGGGGTTAAACATAGCCTTTAATTAATGAGAAGGAATGGAGAGAAGATACAATTCTGTGTGAAAAAGGTTACCCTTAGATTAATTTTGGATTAACAGAAGCAGTTATGAATTGGGTGTGGATATTGACAATATTACAAAGCAATGCCACCACAATGAGAGATGGGAAACAAAAGCTTTGGGAGGCAGGGCAAGATGGGAAAGGACACAAACGAGCGTTACACACCACGGTACAACCTCCACTCTCAAGGGCAGAACAAGGAGTTGTGGATAGCAATGTCCCAGTACAGCTCAGCTTAGTATCAGTGACAGAATCAGATCGGAGTTTTAACAATCAGAGGTCAGCAAATGTCCCTTCCACCACAAAGCCCAGGAGTAGACCTCTAGAAAATCACTCCAAATTCAAGAAAGATTTTAACCAGGTCTTATTTGAAGAGAACAGAATGAATTCTCCATGTTGTTAAGGCTCCATCTGCTTCAGTTCAATCAATGGAAGTTCATGATAAAACCACTCCACATCATCAGTAAAGGGGAACACTCAGCAATATCCCTTTAACTTCAGAATCTCAATTATAAAAGGTACTCTTCAGATAATAATGCAATTTTCAGTCACCTGTTATCCTCAGTATCTCCTCAATACTGAAGATTCTTTTTAAAATCGGTGCCATTCTTTCCAAATTAAATCGACAATTTTGTACTGATGATCGCACATTTTAGCTGGATTCTCCTGCCTCTTTGGTTTAGTTTAACAAGTCCAGTCTGCAATATGCTTGCGTGATATATTGACAGAAACTGGTCAGGCTGTTTGGGATCTGGGGCTGTAAATCTCCAAAGCAGTAACTGAAAATGACAGGAACAGGGCGAGGGGGGGGGATGAGCTGGGAGGTAGAGAATGGAGACAGAGACAAGATCTTTGCCACAAAACAGAGTGAAAAGAAGCGAAGCAACCTCTAAACGCCGTCAGCAGTAACGTGCTTAACACGCGGCCCTCTAATGCTCAGATCTGGAGATGACCTGCAGTGAAGAGGCTACAAAATCCAATTAAAAAGGGCACAGCCAGTATTCCAGAACAACCAATCTACTGCCACACTGCAGCTGATATGTGGCCAGAAGTCTTGTTAATACCAAGCGACTGGAGTCAGTTCCCACACAAACCGCACGGGTACTTGCGATGCAAAGCAGGCATGCTTCAGACTAGGCACAGCCATTTGGAGCAATTGGCTTCTTTCATCAGCCCATTGTCACAAGATGCAACTGGCCCTTAAACAATGACAGGGGGTTTGATTCATTTGCAGACTCACTAGAGATGATGATTTATTTTTCTTGGTAAAGCAAATATTGGGAAGACAGATGAAAATAAAAAGGGAATAAATCTGAGTGTTCCGCTTTAAAGATAATTTAAGGATCATGCAAGCCTAAACAAACTAGCAATCCTGGTAATGCTGGCATTGTCGTTCCTATACTGCTCACTCTCCAACCAGGTGTCCAATGAATGACACAGAGCAGTGAAACAATTTGGAAATATTCCAGTAACACTGCCAAAAGTATAGTATTGGGATTTTCCACACTTATTGTTCAAATACCCACAAAACTACCATTCCCACCCACCAGCGCTGACCATATATTTTACATTATTCTTGCATCCTAGTGCCTGCCTGCCCTTCTCTAGGTGATCCAATTCTAGCCCAGCTGACCAATCAACTATAATAACGCTTACAAATCTTCAACCATTCAAATTTGAACTAAACTTCAGGGTTTAATTTGTATCTAATTCAGCTCACACTTGTAAGCTGCTTGAAATATCCTAAGATACCAGCATTAGCAGCATCATTTGCACAGAGTTTTGACAGTTACAGGATTACATTTCTATAAGGAACGTTTAGTAACTTAAATGGTTAAAGGGTCAAAAGGTACAGCATTTCAAAAAGGTAGCACATCCAAAGCAAATACTGCCTTGCAATGAAAACCCTGTGCTGACTACTGTGCCTCTGCCAAACCATCATACCCGACTAGGTTTGAAACTGGATGCATGACATTGAATATAAATTAGTGACTGAATTAATTGGTTTGTGATTGCACATTTGAGGAAAGTTATAGCACTAAAAGCTGCACAATCAACCCCAATTCTTACAGGCTCCAGGATCAATATTTTAAATTACTATATTTGGCCAATGCTGTTTTTCTTTGTTTAAACTTTTTCACAGGGTGACTCTTGCAGCCTTTATGAATCCCAGGAAGACTCATTGAACTGTGTAGTATTCAGATTGGAAAATTGAAGGTGGACTTCCAGATGCTTAAAAAAAAGTCACAGAATAACTGCACAATAGAATTTCATCCGGTGTGCTGTTAAAACTGCTCTTCAATCTACTGAAGGGTAAAGGACTCCCAACTGTTTGACGAGTTACCATCAATTTATGGGAGGAGGAGAAAAGTTATTTCCTATTGGACAAAAGCAAAAAGGGACGAATATCTTGCTGGCAGAAGGCAAGGTACTCAGACATGGTATAAATCTGTTACACATAGAACAAGCCACAGACCCACAGCAAACAGACAGTCTTACCATCTTTGTGCACTCGCATTGCAGATGCAGTGATATCAGTTGTTACATTGAAATATGGAATCCAGAGGTCCTGAAGTCAGGGGTGGGGAAGAGAAGAGTTATAACCTGTGAACAGCTGTGGTTATAGCGCTTTCCAGTAACACATTTTAAGTCCCAGCAGTTGGCAATACTGGACAAGTAGGTAGATAGGATAGTGAAGAAGGCATTTGGTATGCTTTCCTTTATTGGTCAAAGTATTGAGTACAGGGGTTGGGAGGTCATGTTGTGCCTGTACAGGACACGGGTTAGGCCACTGTTGGAATATTGCGTGCAATTCTGGTCTCCTTCCTATTGGAAAGATGTTGTGAAACTTGAAAGGGCTCAAAAAAGGTTTACAAGGATGTTGCCAGGGTTGGAGGATCTGAGCCATAGGGAGAGGCTGAACAGGCTGGGGCTGTTTTCCCTGGAGCGTCGGAGGCTGAGGTTTACAAAATTATGAGGGGCATGGATAGGACAAATAGACAAAGTCTTTTCCCTGGGGTTGGGGAGTCCAGAAGTAGAGGGCATAGGTTTAGGGTGAGAGGGGAAAGATATAAAAGAGACCTAAGGGGCAACGTTTTCACACAGAGGGTGGTATGTGTATGGAATGAGCTGCCAGAGGAAGTGGTGGAGGCTGGTACAATGGCAACATTTAAGAGGCATTTGGATGGGTATATGAATAGAAAGGGTTTGGAGGGATATGGGTCGGGTGCTGGCAGGTGGGACTAGATTGGGTTGGGCTATCTGGTCAGCATGGACAGGTTGGACTGAAGGGTCTGTTTCCATGCTGTACATCTCTATGACTTTAACTCATATTTCAGACTAAATCCTGGCTTGACAAAGCTTATGTTTCATTGCTGCAGTTTGGTTACTGTGGCAATAATTTACTGAATATATTTCCATCAGGCTTCCTGGTTACAAAGGAATATGTTCATTACACTGAATAAAAAACAAACAAATCTGTTTACATATATAAAACAAAATTTATCTAAAGTCTCATCATAAACAGCAAAAAACTTCAACATGTCTTCCTAATAATATCCTTTAGACACTCAACTCCAGTAGTATCACTTCTACCTTCACAATTTCTTAAGACAAATGACAAAGTTAATAAAAGTGTTTCCTTTCACAAGACAGGATTCTTTGTGTTCCAGACAGTTTAACTCACTGGCTTCTTTTAGATTTCAATTACTCTGAAGCTGTGAAAACTTATTTTCAGCCTTGTTGGCTTGGAGGGGACTAAAAACTAAACCTTTCTGCTGCAATCAAGCTTTACTTCCCAACTCAGCCTGCTTGTAGCTCCTGGTCACCTGTTTCACTGCTGGTGCTAAAAGCTCAACTTTGTAAACATTTGAGCAATCCTCTCTCCAGATGGTTAGAGAGTCAGTTAGCTGAAGTTATATACTTTCGCAGAAAGATTGTCTGACCTAAATTTTATGTTATTCGTTCATGGGATGCAGGCATCGCTGGTTGATCAAGCACTTATTGTCTGTCCCTGTTCGCCCCTGAGGAGCTGACAATGATCTGTCTCCTTCACTGCTGTTAGACCAACAATGTGATTACAGAGGGGGTTCCAGGATATTGTTACAGCTACAGTGAAGGAACAGCGATATATTTCCAGGTCAGCATGGTGAGTGGCTGGGAGGGGGAATTGCAGGTGGTGCTGCCTTTAGAACATAGAACAATACAGCACAGAACAGGCCCTTCGGCCCACGATGTTGTGCCGAACATTTGTCCTAGCTTAAGCACCTATCCATGTACCTATCCAATTGCTACTTAAAGGTCACCAATGATTCTGACTCTGCCACTCCCACAGGCAGCGTATTCCATGCCCCCACCACTCTCTGGGTAAAGAACCTACCCCTGACATCCCCCCATACCTTTCACCCTTCACCTTAAATTTATGTCCCCTTGTAACACTCTGTTGTACCCGGGGAAAAAGTCTCTGACTGTCTACTCTATCTATTCCATTGATCATCTTATAAACCTCTATCAAGTCACCCCTCATCCTTCGCCGTTCCAATGAGAAACGGCCTAGCACTCTCAACCTATCCTCGTACGACCTATTCTCCATTCCAGGCAACATCCTGGTAAATCTCCTCTGCACACTCTCCAAAGCTTCCACATCTTTCCTAAAGTGAGGCGACCAGAATTGCACACAGTACTCCAAATGTGGCCTTACCAAGGTCCTATACAGCTGCAACATCACCTCACGACTCTTGAATTCAATCCCTCTGCTAATGAACGCTAATACACCATAGGCCTTCTTACAAACTCTATCCACCTGAGTGGCAACTTTCAAAGATCGATGAACATAGACCCCAAGATCCCTCTGCTCCTCCACCTTACTAAGAACCCTACCGTTAACCCTGTATTCCGCATTCTTATTTGTCATTCCAAAATGGACAACCTCACACTTGACAGGGTTGAACTCCATCTGCCACTCCTCAGCCCAGCTCTGCATCATATCTAAGTCCCTTTGCAGCCGACAACAGCCCTCCTCACTATCCACAACTCCACCAATCTTCGTATCGTCTGCAAATTTACTGACCCACCCTTCGACTCCCTCATCCAAGTCATTAATAAAAATTACAAACAGCAGAGGACCCAGAACTGATCCCTGCGGAACTCCACTTGTAACTGGGCTCCAGGCTGAATATTTACCATCTACCACCACTCTCGACCGGTTAGCCAGTTTTCTATCCAACTGGCCAAACTTCCCACTATCCCATGCTTCCTGGCTTTCCGCATAAGCCTACCATGGGGAACCTTATCAAATGCCTTACTAGATTAGATTAGATTACAGTGTGGAAACAGGCCCTTCGGCCCAACAAGTCCACACTGACCCGCCGAAGCGCAACCCACCCATACCACAACATTTACCCCTTACCTAACACTACAGGCAATTTAGCATGGCCAATTCACCTGACCCTGCACATCTTTGGACTGTGGGAGGAAACCGGAGCACCCGGAGGAAACCCACGCAGACACGGGGAGAACGTGCAAACTCCACACAGTCAGTCGCCTGAGGCGGGAAATGAACCCGGGTCTCTGGCGCTGTGAGGCAGCAGTGCTAACCACTATGCCACCGTGCCGCCCTTAAATCTAAAATCTAAAATACTAAAATCTATGTATACTACATCCATTGCTCTACCCTCATCCACATGCTTGGTCACCTCCTCAAAGAACTCAGTAAGACTTGTAAGGCAAGACCTACCCCTCACAAATCCTTGCTGGCTGTCCCTAATCAAGCAGTGTCTTTCCAGATACTCATAAATCCTATCCCTCAGTACCCTTTCCATTACTTTGCCTACTACCGAAGTAAGACTAACTGGTCTGTAATTCCCGGGGTTATCCCTATTCCCTTTTTTGAACAGGGGCACAACATTCGCCACTCTCCAGTCCCCTGGCACCACCCCCATTGACAGTGAAGACGAAAAGATCATTGCCAACGGTTCTGCAATTTCCTCTCTTGCTTCCCACATAATCCTAGGATATATCCCATCAGGCCCGGGGGACTTGTCTATCCTCAAGTTTTTCAAAATGCCCAACACATCTTCCTTCCTAACAAGTATCTCCTCTAGCTTACCAGTCCGTTTCACACTCTCCTCTTCAACAATACGGTCCCTCTCGTTTGTAAATACTGAAGAAAAGTACTCATTCAAGACCTCTCTATCTCTTCCGACTCAATACACAGTTGCCCACTACTGTCCTTGATCAGACCTACCCTCGTTCTCATCATTCTCATGTTTCTCACATACGCATAAAAGGCCTTGTAAGGCAAGGCCCTTCTAGATGGTAGTGGTTGTGGGTTTGGAAGGTGCAGTCGAAAGATCTTTGATGATTTCTGCAGTGCATCTTGTAGATGGTGCATACTGATACTACTGAGCGTTAGTGGTGGAGCGAGTTGATATCTGTGGGGTATTATCATGGCTGTCTGCCCTCAATAAGTAAGTAGTATCTGATCCTTACACCAAAAAGTCAGCTTCACAGAATTAAAAAATCAAACCTTTACCTTTCTTCCACATTAAAATCCAAGTTTCGTATTATGAATATGCCATAAATATTTATCACAAAATACTGTATACTGGAGATCACTGTCGAGCTCAGTGTTTCTAATCTACACGTTAATGATGGGAGGTGAGAGTTAGTGTCCACACAATGGAATGGTGCAACATAGATTGTGAAAGCAACATGAGAGAAGATCGGAGAATGTGTTTCTTTTGTGCAGCAAGTTATGATGATCTGCAATGCACTGCCTGAGAGGATGGTGGAAACAGATTTAATAGCAACTTCCAAAAAGCAAACTGTTTAAATGTTTGCAGGTGGGTAAAAATTGCTGAACTATCAAAAAAGTGCAGGGAAGGGGAATGATTGGATAGCTTGGTCAAACCATTGGCTCAAGCATATTGGGCCAATTGGCCTCCTCCTTACTGTTTAATTTGATGGTTCCTGATACATAGGGACCTGATGTGAAACACTATAGATGAGAAGGCTAAGTGATGAACGTGCTAATTCCAGCTGCAAACGGTTACCAGTACAAATTGCTACCATTACAAAGACACAACTTGGCTCAAATGTCTAACGTCATAGATGCTGCTCTGCTAATGAACTTGTACAACTCATTAATGTGAAGCCAACAGCACAGTAGTCTTCTCATGAGAACTGGAAGCAGGAATAGGCCCTACGCACCTGCTGTACCATTTGATAAGATCAGACTAGCTCAGACTGTGGTCTCAAACTGACTCTCGTCTCCCGTACACTAAGAGTCCTCTACAAATCAATTATCAATCTAATTCACTCTTCGAATGACTCTGCCTCCAACAACTCTCTCGGCAAAAGAATTCTTCAGACCAAACATTTCTGCTTTATATAGGATCGACCTATTTTTAAACCATGTCCCCTAGCCCCTAATAGGCATTCAATATCAAGAAATAGTTGGAGTGGTTTACAAGGGTGAAGGTGCAGTCCAGTGGGATGATTAATCAGTTCTGTCAAGGTTTGTGTAACAGCTGTTTTTTTTTAAAGCTTACCTCAATTTGTTTGTCCTCAAATACATCAGCAATGCTTGTGTTAAAGGCAGAACCTGACAGCATAGAGGTGATGGGGTAGGTCAGGTCTAAGACGGTTTTGAAGACAGAGTTCATTGCCTATGGAAGACAGAAAGATGCGAATATTCTTAGTTGTATCTATGAACGCCTTGGCTAAACATGCAAATACTTTCCTCATTGAGTATTGACCAGTAGGTATGTATCCAGGATACTCAAAAACTACAACAAATATTCATTTGTTCGGGCTGATGGGTCGTTCCCTGTTTGTGCTAAACCTTATGATGGATATTAAAGAGTACAGCATAGAAACAGACCCTTTGGTCCAAATTGTCCATGCTGACCAGATAAATCCTAACCTAATCTAGTCCCATTTGACCAGCATTTGGCCCATATTCCTCTAAACCCTTCCTGTTTCTATACCCATCCAGATGCCTTTTAAATGCTGTAATTGTACCAGCCTCTACCACTTCCTCTGGCAGCTCATTCCATACACATACCACCCTCTGCATGCAAAAGTTGCCCTTTAGGTCCCTTTTATATCTTTCCCCACTCACCTTAAACATATGCTGCCTTGTTTTGGACTCCCCCATCCTTGGGAAAAGACTGTGTCTATTTACACTATCCATGCTCATGATTTTATAAACCTCTGTAAGGTCACCCCTCAGCCTCTGATGCTCCAGGGAAAACAGCCCCAGCCTGTTCAGCCTCTCCCTGTAGCTCAAGCACTCCAACCTGGCAACATCCTTGTAAATCTTTTCTGAACCCTTTCAAGTTTAACACATCTTTCCCATAGAAGGAAACCAGAATTGAATGCAGAATTTTAAAGTGGCCTAACCAATGCCCTGTACAGCCTCAACGTGACATCCCATCACCCATCAGTTGAAGCCAAGGGCAGAGCACCCTTGCCTCTGACATGGGCTTGAAGTTCTACTGCAGAAACTGCATCCAGAATCTGTGCGAGCAGCTCTAGTTGGCAGGAATACTGTCTCTCAGATCAGAGGTTAAATCAAAACCCTGTCGACTCTCTTGGGTGGACATGAAGGACCCTACAAGAGCAGAGAGCTTCCCTGCGTTTGCTGGCCAATAGTTATGCAACCAAAATGAGAAAACATAAATTGGTCATCGTCGTGCTATTTATGCAGGTGATAATTTTGCACAAACGTTTTTCTTACATTAATACTGACTGCATTTCAAGAAGTATTTAGCAGACTGTAAAGCACTTAGGGTCATTCTAAGATCACAAAACGTGCAATGGAAGTACAAATCTGTCTTTTGTTAACTATATGCTTCACCTTTGACTGCTCAGGATGGATAGCCACCAAGGACAACACATTAGGTCATTTCAACTATAAATGGGCTCCTTTTCCTTTAATATTCTACAACAGGGCATTTCTGTGGCACTGTGGGGCACAGACTCTGTCTTGGAGCAAGAAGCTTCAAGTTCAAGTCCCACTCTGGGACCTGACAATCATGGAAGGTGGTGTATTAATTCGGTTAAACAAGTGGAATATCAGTTTGCAAATCCTCCCAACACATCACGGGGGGTAGGTGGTAAGATCGGCAGAGTTTCCTGGTCAGACATATGATGGGGAGACATTGGTGTCTCTACTACCACTATGTAAGGCTCCAGATTAGAATGTGTATGTGAAAGTGCCACAATAACTCAAACTCTTGGCGCGAGGGACAGTTTGCTGAATGGCCAGTGTGCTGCAGATCGGTGCCAACACCTTAGGGTTTGATTTTTGTTCTGGATCTGGCAGATTCAGGACCTGCCTCCTTGCCCTGCCTGTTGTGACTGTTAGTCCACCATGACTTTGGGCAGAGAATTGGTGGCACAGTGGCTCAGTGGTTAGCACTGCTGCCTCACAGCGCCAGGGACCCATGTTTGATTTCCACCTCGGGCTACTGTCTGTGTGGAGTTTGCACATTCGCCCCGTGTCTGCGTGGGCTTTCCCCGGGTGCTCCGGTTTCCTCCCACAGTCCAAAGATGTGCAGGTCAGGTGAATTGGCCATGCTAAATTGCCTGTAGTGTTCAGGGATGTGTAAGTTAGATGCATTAGTCAGGGGTAAATGTAGAGTAATAGGGTAGGGGAATGGGTGTGGGTGGGTTATTCTTCGGAGGACTGGAGTGGACTTGTTGGGTCAAATGGCCTGTTTCCACACTGTAGGGGTTCTGTGATTCTATGAGAATTGATGAGGATGATCTGACAGCGAGAAAGCTAAACTATGGCCCATGGTGATGAGTTTTGAACTCTGGCTGAATCCATCCTTTTTAAAAAAATTCATGTTAAGCTGAAACAATTCTGTTTAAAAATGACCAGATTCCCCTGTTATTTGGAAATGCAAATAAAGGGTGACTAGAAAATATGAAACTCTCTTTGTTAGGATGAGTGATCTCATAGATATATAACATTCTTCAGAAGTGAGACGGACTATTCCCAGTGGCTGAGAGGTCAGGAACAAGGGAGAGTAAATGAAAAATATTTCAGGCAGAGTAGGAGAAACTTCATTATTTAAAATCAGAGGCTGTAGAATACACAATTGGAGATGATGTTTGAAACAGAGACATTCATGTTTCAGAACAGGTCAAATGGATGACCAAATGAAAATGGATGTTGGAGCTCAGGAGGATCCTGAGATTGTGCCAGGTGTTCTCATGTTTCTGGATCAGTTTTGTGGAAGATAAAGAAATGAAAAGGCTAGAAAAAGACTTACGTTTGCCCACTCTCTTGCTCTCTGCTTCGTCCTCACTGCACTCCGCTCCTCAGCATATAATGCCCCAATAAATGACCCAATAGAGGTTCCTCCGACAATATCGACCGGGATTCCAATCTCCTCCATGGCCTTCATTACACCGACATGTGAACATCCCCTGAGAGGGTCAACAACAAGAAGAGGGCAGGAGAGAAAAGAGGGAAGGGCAGGGTGATAATGAAGATGGGTTAGATGTCGGAACGAAGAGAAGGTGAGGTGAAAGAGGAAAGGGTAAGAGAAAGCAGGGGAGTGCAGGTTTGGATGGAGATAGCACTGTTACAATCACCACTCACGCTTCCAAAATACAACCTCTCACACACAAGAATTCAGAAACATTGCTGCAGTCTGGTTGTTTTTGGGAGCCCAGCTTCATCCTGTCCTCTGCTGCACGTCTGCACAAACAGCACTCGATGTGAGATGCAACAAGAGGTATTGACATCAGGTAGCAACAAAAAGCCAAGTTTGATTCTGTCTTCACCTGTACAGTCCTGCAGTGACCCCGAGTTCACTTTCAGCAAAAGTCCGTTATGATTTTCCTCTGGTTGGAAGAAGAGTTCTGCTTTTCCAGTGTCCCATACAAGACAGTGAGCAGCGCTGACTGGAATCTGGAACCTGACTGACTCCTGAACCATTATTAGTGGTACAGGACAGAACGGTCAGCATCTATGAACTCCTAATGCTATAATTAAAATTCTAGCTACAAAGTTCAGAGGGTGTGGGAGTTCCTTGTCTGTCAATGCTACAATTGAGCTTTAGATGATTAAGATTGTTCAGGATTGTATTTTCTGGTTTAAAAGATTGCCAAATTTTGGGACTGTATCTTTGAATGCAGCGAAGACAATAACGATAAGATGGCCTGTGCAGGAATCTGTCTGACAGTGAGTATGGTTAGTTTAATTATTAGAGATCAGAGGAAGATTCACATTGCTTTATTGAGGGGCCAGGTGCAAGATTTTTGGGTTTGGGGACAACGAGAGTACGATATACATTAAATAACAAAAAAAATGACAGTACTGTTGAGCCATCTTGTGATAGTGTCCCTTCCCCGAGCCAGAAAGCCCCGGTTCTATTCTTATTGGCTCCAGAGGCATGTCATAACATTTCTAAACACATTAATTAGAATATATCTAGAAAAAAATGAAAATAAAACGTGAGAGTATGATTTGACCCCATCATGAGTAAACCACAAGTCTCCCAAAGTCCTGGAAAACTATAATATAAATCAATTACTAAACAGTTGTGCAAACTATCCCTTTACTTCTATGATGAAAGGAAGTTGGGATGTAGAATAACTAATTAATTTTACTTTTAAGATAAAAATAGCATGCATTTCCATTGCCACGATGAGGAGGACAGAGGAAACCATTTTGACACTAGGTTACGAGCTTACATTTAACCCAGTAATATAGGAAACATAGGAACAGGAATAGGCTATCCAGCCCCCTGAGCGTGTTCTGCCACTCAATTAGATCATCGCTGATCTATGACCAGACTCCATACACCTCCATTTGACTCTTATCCCTAAATACTTTTCTTTAACAATAAATCTCAGATTTAAAGATAACAACCAATCCAGCATCTACGGCCATTAGTGGAGGAGAATTCCAAATCTCGTCCACCATTTGTGTACAGAAATGCTTCCTAACATCTCTCCTGAATGATGCTGCCCACATTCTAAGACTATGCCCCTAATTCTAGAGTTTCCAACCAGTGAAAATAGTTTATCTTTATTTATCCTATCTTTTCCTGTTAATATAGAGTGATAGAGGTTCAAATCATCCATGTCGACCAGGTTTCCCAAACTAAACTAGCCCATTTGGCCCATATCCCTAAAAACATTTCCTGTTCATCTACTTGTCCAACTGTCCTCTAAATGTTGGATCTACCACCTCCTCTGGCAGTTCATTCCATACCCTCCGTATATGCCCCCCATGATTCTGCAAACCTTTACAAAGGTCACCCCTCAGCCTTTTAAACTTCAGTGAAAACATTCCCAGCTTATTCAGCATCTCCTTATAACTTAAACCCTCCAATCCCAGGAAATCCTATGGCAACTAGAACTGTACACAGTCTTGAAACGTCGATCAGATCAGCCCTTAACCTTCTAAATCCTAGACAAAAAAAGGCCTCATTTATATGATCTGTCCTCATGACTTAACTCCTGAATTCCAGACATCAGTCTGGGAAAACTCCCTCCAAGGCCAATATACCTCTCCTAAGGTGCACTACCCAGATCTGGACTTTAAGTGGGGTCTAACTAGGATTTTGCATAACTGCAGAATAACTTCTGTACATCAGTCCTTCAGACATGAAGGCTAGTATTCAATTAGCATTCTTGGCTGTTTTCTGGGCCTGTTTGTGACATTTTAAAGATCTATGCAGCTGAACACCCAGGTCTCTTTGAATATCACAGATGGACAGCTGCTCTTGGTATACCTAATGTGGTCTGGAGCCATCTGAAATGTCGAGAGCAAGAGACTGTACCAACCAGGCCTGCGCTTTAGGCAAACAAAATGTTCACTGTGGATCTCACACTCAGATGTAAGACTGAGTGTTTGACAGGTTCGAGGTTGAAGATTTGCCCAGTTTGAAGCCAGAGGAAGTAGTTTGCAGTGCAATCCTCACAGTGAGCGCTATTCCTGGGATTTGAAGTGGCCCGCTGGGAAGTGACAAAAGAAGCAGCCCAATAAAAGATGGAAGCAGCTCTGAACTGTTTTCGATAACTATAACTTCATCAAGGTTACAATGAGTGATAAGTAAAAGGCTACTATCCACTTGTTTAAAGTATTCAGGGTTTGCAGCTCGGGTTTGGTTGTGGGTATGTTCACTGAGCTGGGAAGTTGATTTGCAGATATTTTAGCCCTGTCTGGGTGACATCTTCAGTGCTGTGGAGCCTCCTGTGAAGTGCTGCTGTACTGTCCCTTCTGGAATTTATTTGGTTCCGTTGCTGCTGCTTCCAGTTGCTCGTTGTAGTGACCGGTTTTGGATCTCAGTCTAGATATTTGTTGATGGAGTCTGTGGAAGAGTGCCATGTTTATAGAAATTCTCCGGCTGTCCTCTATTCAGCTTGTCCTATGATCATTGTGTTGTCCCAGTTGAATTTGTGATCCTTGGTGTGTGTGTATATATGTGTGTGTGTGTGTGTGTATATGTGTGTGTGTGTGTGTGTATATGTGTGTGTGTGTGTATATGTGTGTATGTGTGTGTATATGTGTGTGTATGTGTGTGTATATGTGTGTGTATGTGTGTGTATGTGTGTGTATGTGTGTGTATGTGCATGTGTGTATATGTGTGTGTGTATATGTGTGTGTGTATATGTGTGTGTGCGTGCGCGTGTGTGTGCATGTGTGTGTGTGCGTGTCTGTGTGTGTCTGTGTGTGTGTGTGTGTATGTGTGTGTGTGTGTGTGTGTGTGTGTGTGTGTGTGTGTGTATATGTGTGTGTGTATATGTGTGTGTGTGCATGTATGTGTGTGTGTGTGTGTCTGTGTCTGTGTGTGTGTATGTATGTATGTATGCGTGTGTATGTGTGTGTGTGTGTCTACTAGGGACAGCTGGTCGTGGTGTTTAGTGTCTAGTTGGTGTTTGTGGATGCGGATTGCTAGTTGTCTGCCTGTTTGTCCTATATTGTGTTTTGTGTAGTCTTTGCATGGAATCCTGGGACAACACAACAATCGTAGGACAGCCAGAGAATTCCTAGAAGTATGGTACTCAGACATGGACTCCATCAACAAACACATCGACCTAGGTCCACTATGTGGGCCACTACAACGAGCAACTGGATCTGACAACCAGAAGTAGCAGGAACACAACCAAATAAATTTCAGAAGGGACAGTACAGCAGCGCTTCACAGGAGGTTCCAAAGCACTGAAGATGTCGCCTCGACAAGGGATGAAACATCTGCAAACATACCCATAACCACGACAGTTTGAAGTATTATTATACCCCATACAAATGAAAACAGTGAGTTAATGCTTTTAGTAATTTGTCACAGTAAAGTTAAATGTGAAGTCTGCAGTGTTATGTTATTCTTTCAGTTAAATTTGAAGATAAAATGTCTCTTTAAAAGGTATTGGCTTCCATGGAGACTGTCAGAAACTGCTGTGGCTTTCAAGCCCACATCAGAACTGAGCTGCATAGGTTCCTTAGCACTACATCTACACTGACATCAACACCAGTGCAACAACAGCAGTTCAGCCTGATCCAACCCTTCAAATGCAAAACACTGTTAAGCTGCAGACTGTTAAAAGGACACTGGGCCAGGGCCATTTAATGAAGGGCTTATGCCAGAAACATCGATTCTCCTGCTCCTTGGATGCTGGCTGAACAGCTGTGCTTTTCCAGCACCACACTCTTGACCCAAGGATCTTTACCAAAAACTATCACACAGATTAGGCCAGGCTTGGTTGGGGAGTAGAGAACTCTTCACACATGGGAACGTGAGAGGGGGAGAAAGAACAGCGCAGCAGGTCAGGCAGCATCCAGGGAACAGGAGAATCGACGTTTCGGGCATAAGCCCTTCTTCAGGAATCCTGAAGAAGGGCTTATGCCCGAAACGTCGATTCTCCTGTTCCTTGGATGCTGCCTGACCTGCTGCGCTGTTGCAGCAACACATTTTCAGCTCTGATCTCCAGCATCTGCAGTCCTCACTTTCTCCTCTGGGGAGAAAGAACAGGCCATTTATGGGGTCAAACACTGACGGACACATTCTGGGAGTGGCAAAAGATTCAGCCTGAATTCTAGGCAAGATAGCTTGAGGGACATTGCAAATCTATAAGATCAATGGGAGTCTGAGCTTTATAACTCTGCTTTTCCATCAGGACTTCTGACCATTTTTAATAAGTGAACACCCTGGACATCCCAAGTAAATTCTTGACAAACGTGCTTCCATAGAATCGAGAAAGATAGTTTGTGCATCAGTGACATTCCGAAACAGCATGGAACGTACATACATACATACACCACTTAAACATGGAGGGTTGGTGGCGGGCGGAGGAGGAATGTGCGTCAACTAAAAAAAAGTGTTTTGCAGCCCACTCCGACTGCTGCTCCTCATTATTAACAACATCTCAACTAGTAGTTAAACTTTAGTTACCTGGCTCCACCCCCTCCTAAGACCAGTGCGATCGTGTTTCCTGTGAGGATTCGAGCCAGTCGAGAAAAGTCACTGTGTCGATCTGCTGTTTTCTCAAATAGTTTTTCATACATCTCCCTCTGAAAGAAGAATGATAATTACTCCTTGTCCTTCTCAACTTCCAAGACAACTTTCTTCTACCTCACTTAACATTGCTTGCTCCAGACCCTTACTGCCTCATTGCCAAAGCATGCATTCCCAGCAAGCTACCCACAGTAAATTAGTTATTCCAATTTTCCCACCTCGCCTCACAGATCTGCACTCCTGCAGCCACCGGTGGTCAGATAGCCCATGCCCAGTTACCAATTTTTGGAGGCTCCGACGAGAGAAGATCCTGCGAGGACACTTGATGTGAAAATGTCCTGAACACCAGCTCCTCATGTTCAGCCACTCCACGGTCCGGGAAGGACTGGGACCATCTTCCTTATGTAGAAGGATGAGTTGCTTCAGTGCCCGGACAGCTGTGTTCTCTAACATCTGTTCCAGCTGCAGAGATGGAGTGCAGAGACATATAACCAAGAAATACTAGCTGTGTAGACACATACTCCATGTGAGAGGGGCATGGATGGACAGCACAAATGTAAAGGTTGCCTCTTTATATTTTTCTGTATTTTCAATTGTGGACTGAAAAGGGAAAAAAGACTGTTTTAAAAACCAAGGATTGTGGAAAGGATTGCTGTACTTCAGGAAAGTTACCTGACAGTGCACGCAAGGTAGGAGTAACGTTGAGTTTTGAGTCTAGATGAGTCTTCATCAGAGCCGATGTGAAGTGTAGAGGAGACAGCATTTATGCTATATTGGGGAGAGGGGGTGGTGGGGGGCACGAGGGGCAAAGGGGTGCTGATCCACTGCTGTATAAATGCTGGCCCCTCCACACTTCAGCTCCAAAAAGAAAGTCTTCTAGATTCTCAACGTTAGCTGTCTCTCTCTGCACGGCTGCTGCCTGAAGTACTGTGACTTTCAGCATTTTTTGTTATCACTGCTTGGAAGGTGGTCGAGGTAGAAACCCTCATAACGTTTAAGTAGTATTTAGATGTGCACTTGCAATGGTAAGGCATACAAGGCTATGAATCGTACGAAGGGATGAGCGCTTTAGCCAGTAGAGATATATTTGTTGGCATTCAGAATTGTTTACCTGTAGCTAGAATCTAGTTATTTGTAATAAACAGCAATTTTTGTCAAGTGTAAAATCTTAGTTTGTAGTTCCTGTCAACCTGGGTCTGAAGGTCAATTTGGGGAACTCTGTGCACTTGAATAACATCTTTAAATTTTGTGACAACTCAGAATAATATGGCTTGATTTCTGAATTTTTCAAGATTTTGAACACTTCAATGACATCTGTTTTCACCTTCCTGACCTTCAGAAGAATGAGCCCAGCTTCCCCAGTCACCTCACAGAAGGGAAGTTCCTCACCCATTGCATGGTCCTAGGAAATCTCCAGTGGGAGACAAAAGCACTGCCTGTGCTACAGTATCCAGGGACCAGCAGGAAAATCCCATTCTCAGGTCAGAGAACAGATTTTACTTAAATTGCTGTAATCTTGACATTTAGCCATCTAGCACTCGGGGATGGGAACAAATATACATCATTCTCAAAATTTCCAAGCAAGTGCATCATTATTGCCTTATAAAGTTTGTTTTAACAGAAAAAGCGGAACACGTCTTAAAAATAAATGCCACATCTGAAAGGATCCTTTATCTTTTCTCCTTATTAATGTGAATGTGTTGCTCCTTAAATTAAAATTCTTTCACGTAAGGTGGGAGTCACTAGTAAGGGCCAACAACTGTTTTTCATCCTTAACTGAGTGGTTTACTCCATCATATTCAGTGGGGCAGTTAACAGCCAACCTGCAGTGAATCTGGAATCATATATAAGTGAGGATGGCAGATTTTCTCCTCTGAAAGGACTTTAACCAATCAGATGGATTTTTCTGCTCCAATCAATGATGGTCAGCATGTCCACCAATACGAAGACTAATTTTGTATTCCACATTGTATTAATCAATTTAATTTTCACCAACTACCATGGTGGGATTTGAACCCACGGACCAAAGGATTAGCTTCGAGCCTCTGGGTTACAGAACTTAAAACATTACAGTGCAGTACAGGCCCTTCGGCCCTCGATGTTGTGCTGACCTGTGGAGTCAATCTGAAGCCTATCTATCCTACACTATTCCATTTTCATTCATGTGTTTATCCAATGGTTAGGGACGTTATCATTGCGCCTCCATACCCCTGCATTTCTCCATTTCAGGCTTCCAGAAGCAAGACGATAGAAAGCAAAAGTTGGTTATACAAACATATCAAGTGAACAACTTCAATTATTCATTCCCTTGAATTGTGACACAGCATGGGCTAGCTTTGCACTGTGTGCAATTCCAACACTGAACTCAATGGTTTGCTCAAAGTGCTACCTTCCAGCAAAAAACACTAGTTGCAGATGGTGGCACGGTGGCTCAGTGGTTAGCACTGCTGCCTCATAGCGCCAGGGACCTCAATTCCAACCTCAGGTGACTGTGAAAACTCCACACAGACATGCTCCCTGGCTCTTCCTCTGGGTGCTCCGATTTCCTCCCACAGTCTAAAGGTGTGCATGTAGGGTGGATTGGCCGTGCTAAATTACCCATAGTGTTCAGGGATTTCAGACAAGTTAGGTTAGCCATGGGTAAGACAGGACTACAAGGATACGGTCTCGGTGGGTCGGTATGGACTTCATGGACTGAATGGCTTGCTTCCACACTGTGGGGATTCTACGATTCTATGATGTGTCATCATGGAAATACAGTGGTACAGAGGAAATGCTACACCATTGACTAACACATTAAACTGAGGCCCTGCCTGTCCCCTCAGATGGGCAATGAAAGATTGCAAAACATTAATCAAAAATTAAGATGATGAGAGGCATAAATAGAGTGAATAGCCAGAGACTTTTTCCCAGGGCAGAAACATCTATCACGAGGGGACACAATTTTAAGGGACTTGGAGGAACGTTCAGAGGAGATGTCAGAGGTGGATTATTACACAGAGTGGTGGGTGCGTGGAATGCACATTAGGGACATTTAAGTGACTCTTGGATAGGCACATGGATGATAGTAAGATGAACGATATGTAGGTTAGTCTGATCTTAGAGTAGAATAAAAGGCTGGCACAACATCGAGGGCTGAAGGGCCTGTACTGTGCTATACTGCTCTATGTCTATGTTGAAGATGAGGAGAGGATTTCTCAAAGGGTGTTATCTCATTTATTGTAATATACCTTTAATTAAAATCCCTTCTAGGCCAAATATGTAAAACTTCCTGAATATAGTTAAAACTTTCTAGAAATAGACACAATTCAAGGAATTCAAATATCCTAAGTTCTATTCCCCAAGTGGCTGGGACAATTTCTTTCCTATCTTTCTGCGGCTGTATAGATTTACTTTTCTATTACTCTGCTCCCTTACCTTTCCCTAGTTATCACAGCCAGTGGGTTTTCATCAGTGACATCAGGTTGCTGCCAACAACTCAATCTATCAACCAATTTACACAGTAGGTTACAGGGAATGAGCCAGAAATGCTATGCAGGGTCTCATGCTACCTCTCCCAAGGTGGGCTCTTGGTCTCCGAGTCCGATGATGAGGATGCAGTCAGCCTGCCGAATGCAGCGTTGGGTCCAAGGTGTCATGCCGTAGTCAGTCTGGTACAACACAATGCGGTGGATATCCTCTTGCTGGGCCAGCCAGCCTGACAGACGGTATTCATGGATGCTGAAAAAGGGGATCAAAACACTGATTGTTTGCCCACAAAGCAGCCTATGTAGCTAGTCTACTCTACCTGACAACTGTCAACGTCAATGGGAAGACAACTCTCGAACATGAAAGCAGTCAGCATTGAACCAAGTTGGAATAAGCAACATTCTCCTGCGAAGGCCACTGCCTCCAATGGGTAGCAAACTAAACTAGATCAGGACAGCTACATTCAGGCACTGCAAACCATCCTGATGGTTAAACAAACATGGAAAACTTAACAGATGTTAATTCATTTCATATACACTGGCAATGACTCTCACAGTTCAGTGGGGGATGACCAGGGGTGGGCTAGGCAATGGGTTTCTTGAACAAACAATGCTAGATATTTTTAATCAACCTCTTTGGATGCATTATTACCCACCTCCAGGGGCAGGTGGGACTTGAACATGGACCTTCTGGTCTAAGAGGTAGGGACTAATAGTCCTAGAATCATTGAAGAAAGGATTGGGAAGGTGATTCAGGAGATGAGTGACAGTAATAGGGTGGTTGTTATGGGGGACTTTAACTTTCCTGATATTGATTGGGAAAGCTATAGCTCAAGTTCGTTAGATGGGTCAGTGTTTGTTCAATGTGTGCAGGAGAGTTTCCTGACACAATATGTAGACAGGCCAACAAGAGGTGAGGCCATACTGGATTTGGTTCTGGGTAACGAACCAGGCCAGGTGTTAGAATTCGAGGTAGGTGAGCACTTTGGGGATAGTGACCATAATTCGGTGATTTTTACACTCGTGATGGAGAGGGATAAGTGTGTACTACAGGGCAAGAATTATAGCTGGGGTAAGGGAAATTATGATGCGGTGAGGCATGACTTAGGATGTGTGGCTTGGAAAAGTAGACTCCAAGGCAAGAGTGTAAATGATATGTGGAACTTGTTCAAGGGGCAACTACTGAGTGTCCTTGATAATTATGTACCTGTCAGGCAGGAAGGAAAGGGTCGTGCGAGGGAGCCGTGGTTTAATAAGGAATTGGAATCCCTTGTTAAATGGAAGAGGGCGGCCTATCTCAAGATGAGACGTGAAGGTTCAATTGGGGCGATTGAGAGTTATAGGGTAGCCAGGAAGGACCTGAAGAGAGAGCTAAAAGCAGCAAGGAGGGGACATGAAAGGTCCTTAGTAGATAGGATTAGGGAAAACCCTAAGGCTTTCTATAGGTATGTTAGGAATAAAAGAATGACTAGGGTAGGAATAGGTCCAGTCAAGGATAGTAGGGGGAAGTTGCGTGTGGAGGCGGAAGAGATTGGGGAGGCACTGAATGAATACTTTTCTTCAGTATTCACTCAGGAACAGGGCATTGTTGTCGATGAGAATACTGAGGCACAAATAAGTAGAATGGATGGCTTTGAGGTATGTAGAGAAGAGGTGTTGGAAATCCTGGAAAAGGTGAAAATAGATAAGTCCCCTGGGCCTGATGGCATTTATCCTAGGATTCTCTGGGAAGCAAGGGAGGAGATTGCAGAGCCATTGGCCTTGATTTTTATGTCCTCTTTGTCTACAGGAGTAGTCCCAGAAGACTGGAGGATAGCAAATGTGGTTCCCTTGTTCAAAAAGGGGAGTAGGGATAGCCCTAGTAACTATAGGCCGGTGAGTCTCACTTCTGTTGTGGGCAAAGTCTTAGAGAGAATTGTAAGGGATAGGATTTATGCACATCTGGATAGGAATAATGTGATCAAGGATAGTCAGCATGGTTTTGTGAAGGGCAAGTCGTGCCTCACAAACCTTATTGAATTCTTTGAAAAGGTGACGAAGGAGGTTGATGAGGGGAAAGCGGTAGATGTGGTATATATGGATTTTAGTAAGGCGTTTGATAAGGTTCCCCATGGTAGGCTACTGCAGAAAATACGGAGATATGGCATTGAGGGTGAGTTGGAGGTTTGGATTAGAAATTGGCTGGATGGAAGAAGACAGAGGGTAGTAGTTGATGGCAAAGTTTCTTCATGGAGTGCCGTCACTAGCGGTGTTCCACAAGGATCTGTTTTGGGACCATTGCTGTTTGTCATTTTTATAAATGACCTGGAAGAGGGGTTAGAAGGTTGGGTGAGCAAGTTTGCGGATGATACGAAAGTCGGAGGAGTTGTTGACAGTGAGGAAGCATGTGGCAGGTTACAGCAGGATATAGAGAAGCTGCAGAGCTGGGCAGAAAGGTGGCAGATGGAATTCAATGTAGCTAAGTGCGAGGTGATTCACTTTGGGAAGAATAACAAAAAGATGGGGTACTGGGCTAATGGTCGGATACTTGGTAGTGTGGATGAGCAGAGGGATCTTGGTGTCCATGTACACAGATCTCTGAAAGTTGCCACCCAGGTAAATAGTGCGGTGAGGAAGGCATATGGCGTACTGGCTTTTATTGGTAGAGGAATTGAGTTCCGGAGTCCTGAGGTCATGATGCAGTTGTATAAGACTCTGGTACGGCCGCATCTGGAATATTGTGTGCAGTTTTGGTCGCCATACTATAGGAAGGATGTGGAGGCATTGGAACGGGTGCAGAGGAGGTTTACCAGGATGTTGCCTGGTATGGAAGGAAAATCGTATGAGGAAAGACTGAGGCACTTGGGGCTGTTTTCACTAGAGAAAAGAAGGTTTAGGGGTGACTTGATTGAGGTGTACAAGATGATTAGGGGGTTAGATAGGGTCGACAGTATGAACCTTTTCCCGCGTATTGAGTCGGGTATTACAAGGGGGCATAGCTTTAAATTAAGGGGGGGTAGATATAGGACTGATGTTAGGGGTAGGTTCTTCACTCAGCGAGTTGTTAGTTCATGGAATGCCCTGCCAGTAACAGTGGTGGACTCTCCCTCTTTATGGGCATTTAAGAGGGCATTGGATAGGTATATGGAGGATAGTGGGTTAGTGTAGTTTAGGTGGGCTTGGATCGGCGCAACATCGAGGGCCCAAGGGCCTGTACTGCGCTGTATTCTTCTATGTTCTATGACTCTACCACAAGCACATGTAACTAATGCGAGTTATTATGCATTATTTATTGCAACAACACAATGGGTGTTTCAGTGGTATTTTTGCATAGAATACTGCTTGAAGCATCAAAAGTTTCCAATAATGTATGGATGTCTTTCCCACAAATATTCCAACAAAGCAAAATGGCAGGTGCGGACAGCATTTGAGTATGCTTGAACTATACTGTAAATTTATAGGCTTGTCTTCTCAAAATTGCATGATGCCTGGAGTTATTTTTGAGCTGTGACAGCAATGATAGTAATATTAACAGAGTGTCAGTAGAAGCAGATGGCACAAAACAGCAGCTTGTTTCCCATCTCCTCCTGCTCCCAAACTGTGCATTAACATCTCACCCATCTGCTTTGGGCAAGAAGAAAGGAGTCTCATGAATTTAAAACATAATTTTGGCCTTTGGCTGAAAATAAGTAGATGCTGAAGTAGTTCAGATTTAATTGCATGTCCATCCAGTACACGTATGAAGGTACAGTTCCCAGGCTAAATTAAAGACATGAAAAACTCCCTACTTCCTGTTTCACATGAGAGATCATCTTAAAGATACAAGGGTGGTCACAGTACATCCTGAGCATCAGGCGTACGGAGTGACACTGTAGGTAAAAGGAAGCACTCTGCACTGTATGACACTGGACAGGTTTTGTTTCATTCTCAAACGATGCTCCAAGATGGTTATAATTAAAATAAAAGGAACTATTCCCTGTCAAGCTACCCAGTACCATCACCACCTTCATTTCTCATGAAATTTCAAACATCCCCAGGAGAAACCTGCCTGTGAGGAGGACTACACACGATCTTAACTTTGCCAAGACTTCATTATTTTATTTAGTCTTGTCTGGGATCATTGGCAAGGCCAGCAGTTTTTTGCCCATCAATGCTACAAATGATTGGGTCTCTAGGTCATTTCAGTCAGCAGTTAAGAGTGAGCCAAATTATTGTGGGTCTGGAGCCACATATAGGCCCGATGAGGGAAGGACAGTAGTGAATTAAGTGGATATTTACAACAACAGTGACAGGGTTACACGGTTACCATTGAATCAGCTCTTAATTGTAGAATTCTTTTTTGTACAGAATTCAACTTTCACCATGTGCTACAGTGGGACTCAAACCACCATGTGCCACAGTGGGACTCAAATCACCATGTGCCACAGTGGGACTCAAATCAATGTCTCCAGAACATCAGCCGAGAGCTTTATATTACTGACCAGGTGTCATAACCATTAAGCCATCACCTCCCTTAAATCCCCATTGATAAACAACTATCTGATTGATCTTTGAGAAATCAGTTCAGATTTGTTTGACGCATGTAACTAAATTGTGGATAAAGTTATGCCAGGAAATGCCTGCTTTTAATAACTTAATAAAGTTAATTATTATTCATCTTTAAATCATCTGTCCCTAAAATCACATATCACCAGATAGCAGCAACATCCCAGTTATAAACTGCAATTCAGGCGGAATACAGTATTGCATACCATACAGTTTGAGATGATTGATATTCTTAGTCAGTATTCTTACCTGTCCAGTGCTGACGCACCCAGACGCTGCCGAATAATATCACTGGTCATCAGCAATGTGGGCCCTAGCAAGTTACAAAGACAGCCATTGAGAGTTATTGTCATCGTCAACACCACACTGGGTAAGCAGTCAAAG
This sequence comes from Chiloscyllium plagiosum, assembly GCF_037043375.1. Classification (NCBI taxonomy): domain Eukaryota; kingdom Metazoa; phylum Chordata; class Chondrichthyes; order Orectolobiformes; family Hemiscylliidae; genus Chiloscyllium; species Chiloscyllium plagiosum. The sequence goes on from NW_028270183.1 coordinate 36,487,989, forward strand.
CAATTCACTAGCCAGGCAGCATGTGGATCAGATGGTAAAAGACTCAGAAATACTCCCCAATCCCCTCCTTGTTCCTGGGAGCAGGCCAAGTCCGAATGAGGTCAGTCGCCGAGAAAACATTTCTGCATCAAAGCAAATCAGAGAAGTACCAGCCTCATAGTGGAGATGTGAAGCAATCGCTGCTGAGGGAAATCCACATAGACATGGGCATCGGGTGAAAACTGATTGAACATGACTGTGATGGCATGACAGTTCAATAGAGCGCTGGCACTGAACCCTCATACACTTCAGCCATTGTTTGACTGTGGAGGGTCAGAGGTTGAGGGTGACCTTGTTGAGGTTTATAAAATTATAAGGGGCATGGATAGGATGAATAGTCAAGGTCTTTTCCCTGGGGTGGGCAAGTCCAGAACTAGGGGGCACAGGATTAAGATGAGAGGGGAAAGATTTAAAAGGGTCTAAGGACTTTTTCACACAGAGGATGGTGTGTGTATGGAATGAATTTTCAGAGGAAGTTGTGGAGGCTGAACATAGAACATAGAACATAGAAGAATACAGCGCAGTACAGGCCCTTGGGCCCTCGATGTTGCGCCGATCCAAGCCCACCTAAACTACACTAACCCACTATCCTCCATATACCTATCCAATGCCCTCTTAAATGCCCATAAAGAGGGAGAGTCCACCACTGTTACTGGCAGGGCATTCCATGAACTAACGACTCGCTGAGTGAAGAACCTACCCCTAACATCAGTCCTATATCTACCCCCCCTTAATTTAAAGCTATGCCCCCTTGTAATACCCGACTCAATACGCGGGAAAAGGTTCATACTGGTACAATTACAACATGTAAAAAGCATCTGGATGGGTATATGAATAGGAAGAATTTAGAGGGTTATGGGCCAAGTGCTGGTAAATAGAAGTAGATTAGGTTAGGATATCTGGTCAGCATGGACGAGTTGGAGCGGAAGGTCTGTTTCTCTTCTGTACATCTCTCTGATTCTAAAGGGAAACTAGACTTCAGGGAAGAGAGAACACTGAAAAAAGAAAACCGGGATTAAAGGATGGAACACAAAGAAAAAAAATCTCTCCCAAAAGATATCATTGATATTGATTTCTCTATAATCTGATGAAAGGTGTTTCAATTGGAGAACATTTATTGGCTTGTTATAGAATTCAAAGATAGTAGGGGGCAGATAATCACTTCTGCATTTAAACCTGCCATTATTTTAATGTAATTGGCTTTGTACATTTGGACCTGCCAGTTTCTTTACAATTTCCACTTGGTGAATGTATCTTGAGGATGAATTTATTTGTGGTGAATGCACCTTTCTTATCCCTCCTGCACAAACCACAGAACCTCAGCAGCTCGTGAGCAACGTGTTGATTGTTTGCAAGGTTGACTAGAGTGCTGAGAGTTGGACGAGTTTGGGAAATCTTAAGCTTGGTCTAAAAATTTAACTTTATTCATAGTTATCATTTAACGTCTTTGACTCTCTTCAAAACTAATTTTCATCCAGGCTGAAAATCCCAAGAATTCTCTGCCTGAGACCAGCTGAAGGTAATTAATTCAGGAAAGTGGCTTCATCTGTTTTTTTCTTTAACCTGAGGCCTGAGCTAACAGAATAGCATATAAACAATAGCATCTCAGTGCAAATTAATGTGGAGTGCAACTGAGCTGGGTACTGAGAGTTGTGTGAATAAGGTAGTTAGTTGAAGGAGATGCCATTTTGCTTTTTGTATTCAATCTGTCGTAATTGGTCCTCCATTAAGGGAAGAAGTTGGCTGCTTAATGAGTATTTGGATTTAAAACAGTTCAGGAAGAAGTGGTATGATTAATATATTAAAAAAATGATTATAAATAATTGGATCAAGTAAACTGAATAATTAAAACACATTAAAGATTGTGACACGTCACAAGTGTTGTGACAACTTGAGAGAGCTCCTGGGTGCTGGTCTGATCAGAGTCCAACATATTAGGGAAAGTTGCTTGGATATTTTGAACCAGGAGGTGGTCACACCCCATTGGTATTGGATTCTGATTTAATCAGTGGTCAGGTACAGGGGATCATGACTACAGCTGAGACAGTCAGTGGGTCCAGAGGGAAGAGATAATCTCTTCCCAACAAAGTGAAAGAGTATGAGATGCAGAAGGATGAGCTAACTGAGCAAAGTACTGTGGTGCAGGAAGCCAATTAAGTGGGTGGAGCAAAAAGAAATATAGTGGTAGAGGAGAGTGGAAAGGGACTGACAGTGTTCTCTGCAACAAAGAACAAGAGTCCAGAGAACCATGTTGCCCACCCAGTGCCAGGATTCAGGATATCTGTTCAAGGTGGGAGAGGAACTTACAATGGGAGGGGTAAAATAATAAAAGGACACTTAATGCACAGTGAGTATGTTTAAAGAAAACTATTTTGGCCTATTTTTAAGGGCTGAACATGCCTTGCTCCTCGGAGGGAAGGGTATGATGGGCTCCCCAAAGAGTGTGTGCGTGACCTTTGTGACATGATTGAATTATAACTGAATAGCTGATTGGAACACCTCAGCGGGTATTTAGCTAAGTCACTGAGAGACTGGGGTCATGTGTAATTCAGGCCAAGCAGTTGCAACAGAATTCCCTTTCCTGAAGGACTGTGGTGAACTGGCTGGATCTGTTGGGCCAAGTGCAGGGAGGTGGGGTTACTGTGGATGGACATTTTGGTCAGCCAAAGGGCCTGTCTCCATGCTGTAGGACTGTATGACAAAACTGAAGACTGTGTATCTGAATATATAGAGCATTCAAAACAAAGCAGATGATGAGCTGACAGCAGAAATTGAAATCCCAGAGTTATGGTGGAGGAAGAGGCCATTCGGCCTGTCATATTTACTCCAAATCTCTGAGCATTTTGGCCTTAGTGCAATTTCCGTATAACCCTGCACATTATTTAAGTAGAAATAATCATCCAATGCCCTTTTGAATACTTCAACCACATTTCCAGGCAGCGAATGCCAGACCCTAAGTAATCACTGTGTGGAAAACCTCTCTTACCTCATAATTTCTTGTTTTGCAAAACACTTTAAAACCGTACCTTCCAATTCCTGATCTGTTTATAAGAGGGTACAGTTTCCTGATCTGTTTATAAGAGGGTACAGTTTCTCCCTATTCATTCTGTCAAGACTCATGATTTTGAAAAGTTCAACAAAAGCTCCTCTGAACCTTCTCTCCTCAAAAGGAAAACATCCCAAACATCTCCAATCTTTTCTCATCTCTGGAACCATGCTCTCCAATGAAAACAGTCCCAACTGCTTCAACGTTTCACATTCCTGGAACCATTCTTGACAATCACTTCGGCACTCTCTGCAATGCATTCACATCCTTCTTAAGGTGTGGCACTCAGAACTGTACACAATACTTCAGCTGAGGTCCTATAAGTGTTGTATATAGTTCAACATAAACTCCCTGCCTTTGTACTTTATGCTATTAATGAAGCCGAGAATACCATATTCTTGATCAACAGCCCTCTTCTTGTCCTGCCACCTTTACCGACTTAGGCACATATATACCAGGTCTCTATGCTCTTACACACTCCTTAGAGTAGTACCCTTTACTTTACAATGGTCTCTCCATGTACTTTGTACCAACATGCACATCACCTCACAATTCTCTGCATTAAACTGCATTTACCACCTATCTGCCCACTCATTCAACTTATCAATGTTCCCTTGAAGTTCTACACTGTCCTTCTCACAGTTTACTATACTCACAATTTTCGTACTGACCACAAATTTTGAAATTGTTCCCTACACTGAGATCTATATGGAGAAAATGAGGACAACAGATGCTGGAGATCAGAGTTGAAAATTGTGTCACTGGAAAAGCACAGCAGGTCAGGCCGCATCCAAGAAGCAGGAGAGTCGATGTTTCGGCCATAAGCCCTTCATCAGGAATATACATACACACACACACATATATATATAAAATAAAGCAAAGGTTCCATTACTGACCTTCGGGGAATTCTACTACAAACCTTTCTCAGCCCGAATATTACTCTGCCAAACCCTCAGCTAATTATATATCCGTCTTGCTGCATCCCTTTTTATTCCATGAGCTATAACTTTTCTGAAGTCTGTTGTATAGCATAGTATCAGATGCCTTTCAAACGTCCAAGTACATCACAGTGACAGCATTTCACTCAACACTGTTACCGCTTTGAATATTGGATTATCTGGCAAGATCGCAAGGTCCCGATGCTTGGCTAAACTATGTTATCCGATATTCAATTATCCAGAACTCAATTAAATCAAACAAAATACTCTCTGCCCATGTCCTTCAGATAATCGAGGTTCCCCAGTACATATGGCTCTCCATTAGACAATTCAGGCTCGGTATTCTGAAGTAACCCCCAGTTTTCCACAGGATTATTAATTTAGTCCTGCTTAATTACTTCTCAAAATATTCCAACCAAAGTTAAACAAGCTGGTCTGAAACTGCTGAGCTTATTTTAACAACCTTTTTTTTTGAACTAGGGCATAATGTTTGCAATTCTATAGACCTCCAACATCACCCCCCAAATAACTGACAGTTGGCTGTAGGACGACAAATTGGGTCCCAAATATTGAAAGGTACAGGACATTTAGAAAAGGGAAGAAGGTAGAAGGGTGGCTCTCAATTAATTATGGCATTAACATGAGAGGGGATGACCTACATTCAGGCAACAAGGATGTAGAAGTGGTATAGGTAGGGACGAGAAATGATAAAAGCAAGATGTCACTTGTGAGAGTTGTACACACACTCACCAATAGTAGCTCGACAGTAAGGTAAATAATGTCAAAGGTAAAGTCATCAGAGTTTTACAAGATCACAGGATTGCTCTCAGAGAGAGAAGATTGTGGTGGTTTAACTTGAGTGTTACCACATCTCAGATGAGGGGAAAAGTTCAGGAGGAAGAATCCTTCACATAAGGGGAACTGAACCTACATTGTAGATTTCACATAGCATCACAAACCAGCCATTCAGCCAACTGAGCTAACTAACCCCTCAGGGTTTGCATTTAAACCCAGACAGACTGGAGAAATAAGATGGACCAAGGTAGCCCAGGTGAACACTTCATGAGGAGTTTTTAGGATAGTTTCTTAGAACATATTCTGGAGTGAGACAGCTGGCTGTATTCGATCTGGTATTGTACATCAAGATCATTTAACAACTAGAGTGAAGGCACCCTGAGGGAATAATGATCATGATGTGAGTGGATTTTACATTCTATTTGAATTCAAGAAGAATGAATTCAAGCCTATTATTTTAAACTTATGTAAGGGTATGGAAGGTCAGCTATTTAAAAAAAATGAACTGGCAAGTTAGGTTAAGAACACAGTGGCAGTCACTTTTTTGATTCATTCATAAGACTAGCATTTCACTGGCTGGGCCAGCATTTATTGCCTGTCCCTAATTGCCCCTGAGGATGTGGTCGTGAGCTGCTTTCTTGAGCTGCTTTCTTGAATTGTGTAGTCCCACAATGCCATTAGGGAGGGAGTTTCAATATTTTGATCCAGCGACACTGAAGGAACAGTAGTATATTTTTAAAGTCAGGATGGTACCTTGGAGGGGAACTTGCAGGTGGTATCCATTCACCAAGTGGAGAGTTATTGACACTGATCCAGCTTCCTCACAGCCAGTTCTCAGAGTGAGCAGGATGTCTGACATTCCTGTTCTTATCTGTCAGCCAGGACTCCCCGATTGGATCAGATTAACCACCCAAATCCAGGAACTCCTATTCTATTTTATTCTATTCTAACCTCGTTACAATCACCCTGTTGGAGTCAGAGGATATAGGCAGGTTCCTTTCTTTCGTAGCTCCTCCTGGGGAGTTTTAGCATTTGGTCACAATCTTCCAATTCTGTCTCTGGGAGGCCAAGTAGCATTGAGCCCCCTCCCACTGGCAGATCCAGTGGCTGTACCACCAGTGGTCTAAGTGTCCGTAATAGTTTTAAATTTTCTGGACACACTTCCAGTCACAGCTGACAATATAGACTTGGTATTAGGGAATGAACCTGGACAGGTCACCAAGGTTTCAGTAGAAGAGCATTTTGGGCTTAGTGACCATAACACCATAAGATTTCGAGTCGTCTTGGAAAAGGACAAGAGTGGCCCTTGGGTGAGGGTGCTTCATTGGGCAAGGGCCAATTACACCTAAATCAAACAGGAACTGGGGAGTGTTGATGGGGAGCTGTTATTTGAGGGCAAACCTAGGTCAGGCACGTGAGATGCTTTTAAAGACCAGTTTATTAAAATGCAGGACATGCATGTCCCTGCGAAACAGAAGGACAGGAACTGCAGGATTCGGGAACATGGACAACAAGGGGAATTGTAAGCTTTGTCAAAAGGAAAAAGGAAGCATACAAGAGGTCTAGGCAGCAACAAACTTGTAAAGCCCTTGAGAAGCATAGAGAAATTAGGAAGAAACTTAAACACGGAATTGGGAAGGCTAAAAGGGACCATGATATGTCTTTAGTAAAAAGGGTCAAGGAGAATCCTAAGGCTTTATACGCATATCTTGGAAGAAATAGAGTAGCAAGGGAAACAGTAGGCCCACTCAAATATAAAGGAGGGAAATTATGTGTGGAGTCACAGGAAATGGGAGGGATCCTGAAGAATACTTTGTATCGGTATTAACCAAGGAGAAGAACATGACTGATGTTGAGGTCAGAGATGAGTGTGTGAATACTCACGAGAATGTCACTTATGGAAGAAGGAAATTTTGGGTATCCTAAATTACATTAAGGTAGATAAGTCCTCAGGGCCAAATGGGATCGATCCCAGGGTACTGTGAGATGCAAGGGAAGAAATACCTTCACATTCCTTGATGATTAAAGGAATACCTTCACATCCTCTTTGACCATTGGCTAAGCTCCAGTACTCTGGAGCCACACCTATGTTGTTCCCTTGTTTAAGAAAGGAAGCAGGGATAATCCAGGAAATTATAAAATGGAGCTCTTGGAGAAGAAACTGAGGGACAAGATACATGCACACTTGGAGGAAAATGAACTAGTTAATGGGAAGGCAGCATGGTTTTGTATGGGGAAGGTCATGTCTCACCAACCTGACCGAATCTTTTGAAGAGGTGACAAGGATTATTGAGGGAAGGACTGAGTGTAGTTTGTACGGACTTTGGTAAGGCATTTGAGAAAGTTCCACATGGCAGATTGGTAGAAAAACTAAAATCACGTGGATTCGGTGTAGGCTGGCTAGATGGATACAAAACTGGCTTGGCCACAGAAGGCAGAGGGTAGCAATGAAGGGTGTTTTTCAGACTGGAGACGGTAACTAATGGTGATCCACAGGGATCAGTCTCAGGTCTTCTGTTGTTTGTAGTAAATATAAATGATCTGAAGGAAAATGTGGGTGGTCTGATTAGTAAGTTTGCAGATGACACAAAGATTGGTGGAGTTGCTTATAGTGCCGACAATGGTGAAAAGATAAAACAGGACATAGATAGATTAGAGACTAGGGCACAGATATGGCAGGTGGAGTTTAATCCAGACAAATGCAAAATGAAGCATTTTGGAGGATCAAATCTAGGTATGAACTATACTGTAAATGGCATAACCCATCAGGACATTAACATACAGACAGATCTGAGCATACAGGTCCCCATAGTTCCCTTAAAGCAGCAACGTAGGTGGCCAAAGTGATTAAGGCGGCATATGGCATGCTTGCCTTTATCACCCAGAGCATGGGCTACAAGGTTTATGTAACAATTTGCAGCTCGGGTGCTGGTTGCTATGGTTGTGGGTATGTCCACTGAGCTGGGAAGTGGATTTGCAGACTTTTTGTCCCCTGTTTAGGTGACATCTTCAGTGCTTTGGAACCTCCTGTGCTATACTGTCTCTTCTGGAATTTATTTGGTTCCGGTTGCTGGAAGCAGCAAAAATGGAACCAAATAAGTTCCAAACGAGACAGTACAGCAGTGCTTCACAGGACGCCCTGAAGATGTCACCGAGACAGGGGACAAAATATCTGCAAATCAACTTCACCAAACTACCAGAAGGATGTGGAAGATTTGAAGGATCAGAAGGATCTGTCAGAAGAGATGGTGGAAGCAGGCCCGTTGGTGACATTTAAGAAGCATCTTGATGGTTATATGAATAAGGAGGGAGAAGACGGATACTGACCGAATAAGGGCAGAAGGTTTTTTAGTTTATTTAGGGCATGACGACTGGCACAGGTTTGGAGGGCCAAAGGGCCTGTTGCTGTGTTGTACTTCTCTTTGTTGTTCTAATGGATGCAAAATGATCCAGTCCTGGCAAACTGAAACAGGTGATGGGAGAAACCAAAGGGCCGCTACAACCGTTTTGGACCTGGAGAGACCAGATCACTGTCAAGAATGGCCTATGATTATGGGAAGCAACAGTGATTGTCCTGAGCAAAGGTTGCTGCCAGATACTGGCTGAGCTCCATCAAGGTCATCCCAGAGGTTTCCAAAATGAAGGTGCCGGTAAGAAGTTATGTCTGGTGACCAGACAGAGCCGCATTGGTTGGACAGCGCCCAGACTGCCAACAAAAACAAAAGTTACCACCAGCGGCTCCTCCACATTTATGGGAATGGTTGGAATAACCCAGGACTCAGTTACGTGTCGACTATGCAGGTTCTTTTCTGGAGGGGAGGGGGGCGGAGGTTGGCTGGAAGGTTGGTTTGCAGAGTAGTGTGATGCCAAAAGTGTGGGTTCAATCCCCATCACCAGTTTGAAGTTCCCATGAAGGACTCTCCTTCTCAACCTCTTCCCTCGCCTGAGGTCTGGTGGCCCTCAGGTTAAATCATTACCAGTCACTTCTCTCTCTAATGAGAGAGCAGCCTCTATGGTCTGGTAAGACTATGGCAACACAATCTTTAATGGGCTCAATCTCCTTAGTCATTGTGGATGCCCACACCAAGGGTCTGGATGGGTAAGAGACATAGTCGCTGCAAAGTCAGGTCCTGTGATGTTCAAAGTTTGGGTAGGAGAGGTGGTTCTGAACAAGCATGTGTACCACATGAAAGCTGCAACCTAGGGCACTGCAGTAAAACAGAATACCCAGCCCCTCAGAATATCTGGAAGGCTGTCAGAACCCACAAGTTCTCCCCCTCTGCCAAGCGCCTGAAGAAACCTCTGCGGGCAAGATGGACATGTCAGGAGACGCAGTCTTGACGCTGTTATTGCCTGAAGATGATGAATTTCTTCCAAGTTGCTCTGGGCACAAGGGGTGGGCTACGGTGTGGTACATGCCACTGCTATCCGAGGCAGAGTCGGAGGATCCAGACCCGGTGTGGAAACACCCCATGTGAAGTGACAGGAAAAAGAACAGGCCTACATCCGGGGACTTAGATGGGAAGGAACAAGGTCAACAGGTAGACCTGAGAATATGATTTTCCTGATTAGGGTTGTTAACCAGCTCTACCAAGGAGTGCTGGCTGACAGATATAAACAGGAGTGTTCTGTTCCCTGTAGGAACCAGCTCTGAGCTAGCTGGGTCAGTGTCATGTACCCTGCACGTGTAAATAAAGAGTGATTTGGTGATGGTATACCAGATTTCAGGGAACATCTGCAGTTCATGGATAAAGTTGAAGAGTAGTGTCAAATGTCAGTAAAAACATATAATCGGGCGCAGAAAGGCAACTAGTCTGGAGATTGAAATAATCATAGAATCCCTTCTGTATGGAAACAAGCAATTCGGCCCAATAAGTCCACACTGACCCTCCAAAGAGTATCCCACCCGGACCCACTCTGCCACCCTATTACTTTACATTTACCCTGACTAATGCACCTAACCTACACATCCCTGAACACTTTGGGCAATTTAGCATGGCCAATTCACCAAACCTATACATCTTTGGATTGTGGGATGAAACCAGAGCACCCAGTGGAAACCCACGCAGACACAGGAAAAACTCCACACAGACAGTCGCCCAAGGCTGAAATTGAACCTGGGTCCCTGGCGCTGTGAGGCAGCAGTGCTAACCACTGAGCCACTGTACTGTACCTAACAGAATATTGGACAGAATCTAAAAACATCAAAGCTTGCTTAAAATGAAGGGAAAAATTACACTGGGATAAAAGTAACTCAAAAGGTAACAAGTAGGAAGACCTTTGACAGATATTTAAATAAGACTTAATACAGTGAGTGTCAGTCCTATGGAAAGCAAGTTGGGGAATTAACCATGGAAAATGAAGAAGTGAAAGGTGATCTGAACTGGTATGGTGGACCAGCCTTCACTCCACAGGAAAGCGAGGACCGCAGATGCTGGAGATTAGAGCCGAGAGTGTGGCCTGGAAAAGCACAGCAGGTCCAGCACATCAGAGGAGCAGGAGAGTCAACATTTCAGGCAAAAGACCTTTATCAGGCCTTGATGAAGGACTTTTGCCTGAAACGTCGATTCTCCTGCTCCTTGGATGTTGCCTGACCCGCTGTGCTTTTCTAGCACCACACTCTTCACTCTAGAGGACACAAGCTATAATGTAGAAATAGTTGTACATGAAGAAGTGGAAAGAGGGAGGAACTGAAGAAAATTACAACTATCAGAGAACTGGTACAGAGTAAATTTTCAGAGCTACAGTCCCCAGGTCCTGATGGATTTACCAAAGCCTCTTAAAAATGTGGCTATTGAAAGAGTTGATGCATTAATTTGATTCCCAAAAAAGAAAATCAGGGCGGGTTCTATTAATTTGGAATAGTTAAGTTGTGCATTAAGAAAGGGATGGGGACAGAAAGGTCCATAGTATTGACCAATTAGCTTCTAAAAAGGAGTCGTACTGCAATCAACATGTGAACTTGATTTCTCTCTTATCAGACCTGCTGAGTTCCTCCAGCACTTTCTGTTTTTAACTCCAGTCAGCTCAATATCTGTCATATCAAAGATACTAGAAGAGGGGAAAGATATAAAAGAGACCTAAGGGGCAACATTTTCACGCAGAGGGTGGTACGTGTATGGAATGAGTGCCAGAGGATGTGGTGGAGACTGGTACAATTGCAACATTGGGATGGGTATATGAATAGGAAGGGTTTGGAGGGATATGGGCCGGGTGCTGGCAGGTGGGACTAGATTGGGTTGGGATATCTGGTCGGCATGGACGGGTTGGACCGAAGGGTCTGTTTCCATGCTGTACATCTCTATGACTAACTTAGAGCTGGGCACTTAATTATGCTCAGGTTAATTAAGGAAGAATCAATATGATTTGGTGATAATCTAATAAAGTTCTTGGAGGAATGTTCCATGTGTTGGATAAAGAGGAATGAGTGGGCATATCACACTTAGATTTTCAGAAGCCACTTGTTAAAGTGCCACAAAGATGATTGAGAAAGTAAAAGCCCCTGGTGTAGTAGGTAGCACATTGTTATATGTAGAAGATTGACTGGTTAACAGGACACAGTAGATATCCCTGGGTTATTTTCTGGTTGGCAAGATGTAATCATCAGTATTCCACAGGGAATCAACGTTTTACAATCTTCATTTTCTCGGCGGCAGTTGAAGTGGGAGGAGTGACAGCGAGGACCAGAGGCCCGACAGGAAAGTAAATATATAATCTTACCTCCTGTATAGGCGGAGCGCCGCTGAGCAGGAGCTGACATGGGATTGCTGGGTGGTTGCTTTACCCAAGACACCACTCGGGTAGTATCTCCCACCTCAAACCAAAATAAAAGACTCTGTGCAATAACTTGGTAAGTAGACTTGTCCTTTTTTTTCAGTTTTCAGTAGTCTCATTGGGAATTCAGAATAGTGGGAATGGAGGTGAGGGCAGTTGAGTGTTCCTCCTGCAGAATGTGGGAGGTAAAGGTCACCATGTGTGTCCCTGCTGACTGCATCTGCAGGAAGTGCACCCAACTCCAGCATTAGGGAACTGGAACTGAAGCTGGAGCTGGATGAACTTCGGATCATTCAGGAGGCGAAGGGGTGATTGAGAGGAGTTACAGGGAGGTAGTTATACCTCAGGTATAAGACAAAGGCAAATGGGTTACAGTCAGGGGACGGAAAGGGAACCGGCAGGCAGTGCAGGAATCCCCTGTGGCCATTCCCCTCAACAACAAGTATACCATTTTGGATACTGTTGGGGGACTACTTATCAGGGGTAAGCAATGGGGCACAGGTCTGTCGATGTTGCTCATAAGGGAAGGGGGAAGAGGGCAGAGCATTAGTCATTGAAGACTCCATAGTTAAGGGGACAGATAGGAGTTTCTGTGGGAACGAGAGAGACTCACAGTTGGTATGTTGCCTCTAAGGTGTCAGGATTCGCGATGTCTCTGATCTTGTTTTCGAGATCCTTGAGGGTGAGGGGGAGCAGCCCCACGTCATGGTTCTCATAGTTACCAACAACATGGGTAGGAAGAGAGATGCGGATTTAAGGGAGAAATTCAGGGAGCTAGGATGGAAGCTTAGAGCTAGGACAAACAGAGTTGTTATCTCTGGTTTGTTGCCAGTACCACGTGCTAGCTGGGCGAGGAACAGGGAGCGAGAGGACGAAAATGTGACGACAACGATGGTGCAGGAGGGAGTGTTTTGGATTCCTGGATAATTGGGGCTCTTTGTGGGGAAGGTGGGACCTCTACAAACAGGATGGTCTTCACCTAAACCAGAGGAGTACAATATCCCGGGGGGCAGGGGCGGAATTTGCTAACATTCTCCGGGGGGTTTAAACTAACACAAAAGGATTGGAACCCAAATTGTACTTCGAATATACAGGAGGTTGAGAGTGGTGAGGTCCAAATTAAGGTTTCAAGGTCGCATGAGGGGACCTGCAAGCAAGATGTTGGTTTGAAGTGTGTCTACTTCAATGCCAGGCACATCCGAATAAGGTGGGTGAACTTGCAGCATGGGTTGGTACCCGGGACTTTAATGTTGTGGCTATTTCAGAGACATGACTAGAGCAGGGACAGAAATGGTTGTTGCAGGTTCCGGGATTTAGATGTTTTAGTAAGAACAGAAAAGATGGTAAAAGGTTGAGGGGTGGGGGGGACGCATTGTTAATTTAGGACAGTAATACGGTTGCAGAAAGGACGTTTCAGGATTCGTCTACTGAGGGAGTAAGGGGAGGTTAGAAACAGGAGAGGAGAGGTTGGGAGTATGCTATAGGTCTCCTAACAGTTCCAGAGATGTAGAGGAAAGGATAGTAAAGATGATTCTGGATAGGAGTGAGAGTAACAGGGTAGTTGTTATGGGGGACTTTCACTTTCCAAAAATTGACTGGAAATACTATAGTTAAGTACTTTAGATCGGTCAGTTTTTGTACAATGTGTGCAGGAGGGTTCCCTGACACAGTACATAGACAGGCCAACAAAGGGCGAGGCCACATTGCATTTGGTACTGGGTGATGAACCCAGCCAGATGTTAGATTTGGAGGTAGCTGAGCACTTTGGTGATAGTGACCACAATTTGGTTATATTTAGCGATGGAAAAGGCAGTATGTACTGCAGGGCAACAGTTATAGCTGGGGGTAAGACAATTATGATGTGATTAAGCAAGATTTAGGACGCATTGGATGGGGAAGGAAACTGCAGGGGATGGGCACAATTGAAATGTAGAGCTTATTCAAGGAACAGCTACTGCAGGTCCTTGATAAGTATGTACCAGTCAGGCAGGGAGGAAGTTGTCGAGTGAGGGAGCCATGGTTTACTAAGGAAGTTGAATCTCGTCAAGAGGAAGAAGGTGGCTGCGTTGGCTCAGTTAGGGGGCATGAGAGTTACAAGTTAGCCAGGAAAGAGCTAACGAGAGAGCTAAGAAGAGCCAGGAGGGGACATGAGATGTCGTTGGCAGATAGATCAAGGAAAATCCTACAGCTTTCAATAGGTATATCAGGAATGAAAGAACGATGAGAGTAAGTTTAGGGCCAGTCAAGGATTGTAGTGAAAAGTTGTGCATGGAGTCCGAGGAGATAGGGGAAGTGCTAAATGAATATTTTACATCAGTATTCACACTGCAAAAAGACAATGTGGTCGAGGAGAATACTGAGATACAGGCGACTAGTCTAAACGGGATTGAGGTTCACAAGGAGGAGGTGTTAGCAATTCTGGAAAATGTGAAAATAGATAAGTCCCCTGGGCCGGATGGGATTTATCCCAGGATTCTTTGGGAAGTCAGGGGGGAGATTGCAGAGCCTTGATCTTTATGTTGTCATTGTCGACAGGAATAATGCCAGAAGACTAGAGGATAGCAAATGTTTTCCACTTGCTCCAGAAGGGGAGTAGAGACAACCCTGGTAATTATAGACCAGTGAGCCTTCCATTAGTTGTGGGTAAGCTGTTGGAAAAAGTTATGAGAGATAGGATTTTTAATCATCTAGAGAGGAATAAGTTGATTAGAGAAAGTCAACACGGTTTTGTTAAGGATAGGCCGTGCCTCACAAACCTTATTGAATTCTTTGACCAAACAGGTGGATAAAAGTAAAGCGGTTGGTGTGGTGTATATGAATTTCAGTAAGGTGTTTGATAAGGTTCCCCACGGTAGGCTATTGCACAAAATACGGAGTTGGGGATTGAGGGTGATTTGGCGGTTTGGATCAGAAATTGGCTGGCTGAAAGAAGACAGAGGGTGGTGGTTGATGGGAAATGTTCATCCTTGAGTTCAGTTAGTAATGGTGTACCTCAAGGATCTGTTTTGGATCCACTGTTGTTTGCCATTTTTATAAGCGACCTGGATGAGGGCGTAGAAGGAGTGGGTGAGTAAATTTGCAGATGACACTAAGGTTGGTGGTGTTGTGGATAGTGCAGAAGGATGTTGTAGGTTACAGAGAGACAAAGATAAGCTGCAGAGCTGGGCTGAGAGGTGGCAAATGGAGTTTAATGTGGAAAGGTGTAAGTTGATTCACTTTGGAAGCAACAAAAATGCAGATTCTTGGCAGTGTAGATGAGCATCCATGTACACAGGTCCCTGAAAGTTGCCACCCAGGTTGGTAGGGCTGTTAAGAAGGCATATGGTGTGTTAGCTTTTATTAGTAGAGGGATTGAATTTCAGAACTATGAGATCATGCTGCAGCTGTACAAAACTCTGGTGCAGCTGCACTTAGGAGTATGGCTTCCAGTTCTGATCACCGCATTATCGGATGTGAAGCTTTGGAAAGAGTTCAGAGGAGATTTACTAGGATGTTGCCTGGTTTGGAGGGAAGGTCTTACAAGGAAACGCTGAGGGACTTGAGACTGTTTTCATTGGAGAGAAGAAAGTTGAGAGGTGACTTAACTGAGACATATAAGAAAAACAGAGGGTTCGATAGGGTGGACAGTGAGAGACGTTTTCTTCGGATGGTGTTGGGTCATAGCTTTAAATTGAGGGGTAACAGATTTAGGACAGATGCCAAAGGTAGTTCCTTTACTCAGAGCAGGAGGGGCATGGAACGCACTGCCTGCAACAGTAGTAGACTCACCAACTTTAAGGGCATTTAAATGGTCTTTGGATAAGCATATGGACTAAAATGCAATTGTGTGGGGTTGAAGGGCTTCAGATTGGTTCCACGGGTTGGTGCAACATCGAAGGCTGCAGGGCCTGCACTGTGCTGTAAAGCTTTTTGTTTTATGTTCATATAAATGAATATGAAAGGCATGGCTGATGACACAAAAGTAGAGAAGAAAATAAGTTGTGAAGATCACATAAGGAAGCTTCAGGTAAGATCAGTGAGTATACAGGTATACAGATAATATGAATGATTATAAAGATAAGATTAGTGAGTGGGCAAACATCTGGGAAATTAGAGTATAATATTGGAAAATCTGAAATTGTCTATTTTGGTAGGAAGAATGAAAAAGAAACACATTCCCCAAATGGTGAGAGATTGCACAGGGATCGGAGTGTCCCTGCACATCAATTGCAAAATGTTCACAAGTAATTAAGAAAGCTAATAGAATATTATCATGCATTACAAGGGGATGGAATCCAAAAGTGGGAGGTTATATGGAATTGAAGTACTGAAGCAGTTCAGAGAAGGTTTACCAGATTAATACCTAGAATGGGTGAGTTATTTTTTGAGGAAGGGGTAGACAGATTAGACTAGTAACCACAGGAGTTTAGAAGAGCAGTTTTGGAGAGTAAGAGCAAGAGTTGAATTAATTCAAATGTTTAAAAGATCTTAATGTTGCAGAATCTGAGTGTTGTTGACTGGGTGCATGTGGAATGGATGTTTCCTTTTGTGAGCAAATTTCAAATTTGGGGTTGAGAGAGTGGTGCTGGAAAAGCACAGCAGGTCAGGCAGCATCCGAGGAGCAGGAGAATCGATGTTTCGGGCATAGCCCTTCATCAGGAACTCGGGCTCATGCCCGAAACATCGATTCTCCTGCTCCTCGGAAGCTGTGCTTTTCCAGCACCACACTCTCGACTCTGACCTCCAGCATCTGCAGTCCTCACTTTCTCCTCGTCAAATTAGGGGTCGCCTACAGGTGAAGAGAAAGATTTTCTCTCAGAACTCTAGTCCTGAAAAGATGGTAGAAGCAGATCTTTTGAATTTTTTTGAAGGCAGTCATGGAGCGTTTTGTGATAAGCAAAGGGTCAGAGGTTGGCGGGGGGTATGCGGGACTGTGGAGTGGTCAGATCTGCCACTAAATGGCACAGCAGGCTCAAGGGGCTGAATGGCCTGTTCCTAATTCACATGTACCAGCTCCCAAGCACATGGTGCCCGATTGCTTCCTTAACTGCTGAGGCAGAGTTCCTTGGTGACTCCCTCCAGCCTACAATCTCATCTTCATATAAGAGTGCAACTGAATGTCAAGAGAATGAAAGCCCTTTATTCCCACAGAATGATCAGCTTGTTGCCCCAAAGTTACTCCTTCCCAAGTTTCTGATATGGAAAACTGGATGGGATTCAGTGAAACCATTGTTAAATCTAAATATGAGCTCTGAGCATTTCCCAAAGATTCTTGCAGCAACATGAGTTTCAGAGGTCAATGCTCAGATTAAACCTGAAGCTTTTACAGCTCAAGGTCAAAGAGACCAGGTAAATTGTGCCATACAAATCTCTCACTAACCAATAGCATTAAGTGCATGAGTCAGCTCCATGGTGAAGGCAGCAATTGGTACATCGTCACAGACAGGAAGCACAGCCACAGTGGACAGGTTACTGGTTGGGTTTGTTACATCGGCACTGCTAGCTGTTGACAGTCCGATACCAGAGCCTGGAAGAATCGAGATACACAAAAATGAGCTCAATAAGTTACTTCTAAGATTTGTCTGTACAAAATAGAACAAAAATGGGGGAGGGATCTCGATTTTGCAGGCAAGATGTGTTGTGATAGCATCTTATCCAGCTAGACATCGAGCAACGCCCATTCTGATTGTCAACTCTTTACAACAGAAACAAGACCTTATTCCACTCTCAATTCCTGAAATTTCTTCAAGTTACAATTCCACACCTATGTTGTGTTGGTTAGTAAGCTCAGAGAAATTTTGATCTGAGAACTTTGGTCTTATTCTGAAATAAGAGTCAGTGGTAAGTGTTGATAGCCCTATTCTAAAAAGGATAAAGGCTATAATCTCAGAATAAGGGGTCACCCACTTAAGACAGACATGAGGAGGAGGAATTTATTCTCTCAGAGCAGTGAATCTGCGGATAATTTACATACAGGGCTATTGAGGCTGCTTCTTTAAGTACAGATTTACTCAAGGCTGAGATTGATTTTTAATCAGAAATGGAATCAAGTGAATAAGGCAGGAAAGTGAAGTTGAGGATTGTTAGATCAGCTTGAGCTCATTGAGTAGCAGAGTTGATTAGATGGTCTAAATGGCTTATTTCTGTACCTGCATTTATCGGCTTGTGGAAGAACTGCACTAAAACTGCTCCTTGTTCAGGAAATGCTATGCATCAGGTAATCTGCAGGTTTAAGACCGCAAAACCTAACAGTGGAGCTGAGGGGACATCTGATCATCTGCCTGCTGAGCTGTCCCCAGTCGGAACAGAGATTCTCTCATGGGATCTGGCGGGGCGGGGTGTCACTGGTATGGCCAGCATTTATTGCCTATCCCTAGCTACCCTCAACAGACTGATAGCCAGCTGCCTTTCTGAAGTTTTAGGCAATTAGCAAAGGGCAGTATGCTGACCTAACCAGCAACATTCACACTCATGAACAATCGAGAGAAACTGCTCAGTACCTGTAGTGTAGGCACACCCACAGTGCTATTCAGGAAGGAGTTCCAGGGTTTAAACTCATTGACAATGAAGGAATGGTGGTGTAGTACCAAGTCAGTAGGATGTGTGACACGGATGGGAATTTACAGATGGTGGGTATTCCGATGTATTAGCTAACCGTAAGGATTTACTATCATTCCAGGTGGTACAGGCCACAGGGTGTAAGAGCATTACTACACCTACAGATGGATTTACCAGAGGCCCACCTCTATTTCACACAGAAGACATTATTATTCAAGACTCCCTCGGTATAACTGTATAAAAATGTCTCAATTACCTGCTACATTTTGTCTGAACTGCCATGGTTGGCAGAACATTGCACATTCAATGTTTATGAGCAGATAGACTGAGCAGCTGAAGGTAACAAATACCACAGCACAGAAGCTGAAGCACCGCTCACGGCCCTGGACAGACAGATGTTTCATGTCAGTTATACTTGCTGGCTCTCTCTAGGGATCAGACAGGCATACTGCACCTGTTCTTTTCAAGACAGCTGCTGAGATGGGAGAAGAATATGAGCATCTGAAGTTGGATTTATTTCAGAATCCCATGGCTAGGTGCCCTACCTGGAAATGTCCCATGCACCTGCTGCAGGTTACCCAAGATCTTCTGACCCAGTAGATGAATCAACCGAGTGACTACCTACAATACATAAACAATTTGACAAAGTTATTAAAAAGAATTACCATCAAAACATAAGCAAATCACTTGGCAGGCTACTGAACCTGATCCACCATTTCATCAGACTGTGACTGATCTGATAGTAACCTTAAATCTCTCTTCCCATCTACTCCTGAAAATCACTGACTGCCTTGTTACTCTAAAATCTACCTACATTACCTTTAAAATTATTCAATGAACCTGTTCCATTGCTCCCTGGGAAGGAACCTTTCAAAGACTCATGACCAGAGCTGGTGGTACATTTTGGCACAAATGATGTTGGGAAGAAGAGGAGGAACATACTACAGCGGGACTTTGGAGAACACAGAAGAAGGCTGAAAAGCAGGACGTCCAGGGTGGTTATCTCCGGTTTGCTTCCAGTTCCTTGTGCTGGTGAGGCCAGAAACAGGGAGATAATGGACTTGGACGTGTGGCTTTGGAACTGGTGCAGGAAGCAAGGATTTAAATTCTTGGATCACTGGGGTATGTTTTGTGGTAAACATAAATTATACAAAAGAGACGGTTTGCACCTTAATAGGTTGGGGACCAGCATTCTGGCAGGCAGGTTTGCTACTGCAACACAGCTACGTTTAAATTAAGTGGGGGGGTGGCGGGGGGGGGGGGGCAAACTGGATGTTTAAGAAGGAAATTGAAGGGAAAGTTAGAACAAGGGAAGTCAAGAAAGACAACTGGATCAATGAGGCAGAAAACTCAGAAAGGGATCATGCTGTAAGGTTGAGTAAAATAGGAGTTGATGGGAAGGGTGATGGCAGTAACAAATTAAAAATACTATATATGAACACACGAAGCATTGGAAATAAGATGGATGAGCTTGAGTCTCTCTTTTGGAAATTGGCAGGTACGATATTGTGGGGATAACTGAGACGTGGATTCAAGTGGACAGAACCTGGGAACTGAATATTCAAGGCTACACGTGCTATCGTAAGGACAGACTGACGGGCAGAGGGGGTGGGGTGGCCATGTTGGTAAGGGATGATCTTCAGTCCCTTGCGCGGAGGGACCTAGAATCAGGGGATGTAGAGTCAGTATGGATAGAGCTGAGAAATTCTCAGGGTAAAAAGACCCTCTTGGGAGTTATCTACAGGCCCCCAAACAGTAGTCTGGATGTCGGATGTAAGTTGAATCAGGAGCTGAAATTGGCCTGTCGCAAAGATGTTACTACAGTTGTTATGGGGGATTTTAACATGCAGGTAGACTGGGAGAATCAGGATGGTCTTGGACCTCAAGAAAGAGACTTTGTGGAGTGCCTCAGAGATGGATTCTTAGAACAGCTGGTACTGGAGCCTACCAGGGAGAAGGTAATTCTGGATCTGGTATTGTGCAACGAACCAGAATTGATCAGGGACCTCGAAGTGAAGGAGCCATTAGGAGGTAGTGACCATAATACAATAAGCTTCAATCTGCAATTTGAGAGGGAGAGGGTAGAATCGGGAGTGACAATATTTCAGTTGAATAAAGGGAACTGTGGAGCTATGAGGGAGGAGCTGGCCAAAGTTCAATGGTGCAATACCTTAGCAGGGATGACAGTGGAGGAACAATGGTGGATATTTCTGTGTATAATGCAGAAGATGCAGGATCAGTTCATTCCAAAAAGGAAGAAAGATCCTAGGAGGAGGCATGGGTGGCCGTGGCTGATGAGGGAAGTTAAGAAACATATAAAGTTAAAAGAGAAAAAGTATAATATAGCAAAGTTAAGTGGGAAAATGGAGGACTGGGAAGCTTTTAAAGAACAACAGAGGATTACTAAGAAGGAAATATGCAGAGAAAAAATGAGGTACGAAGGTAAACGAGCCAATAATATAAAGGAGGATAGTAAAAGCTTTTTTAGATAGGTGAAAGGCAAAAAAATGGTTAAGACTAAAATTGGGCCCTTGAAGACAGAAAACAGGGGAATATATTACGGGGAACAAAGAAATGGCAGAAGGATTGAATTGGTACTTTAGATCTGTGTTCACTGGGGAAGACACAAGCAATCTCCTTGTGGCTGAAGGACCTGAACTTAAGGGAATTTATATTTGCCAGGAATTGGTGTTGGAGAGACTGTTAGGTCTGAAGGTTGATAAGTCCCCGGGGCCTGATGGTCTACATCCCAGGGTACTGAAGAAGGTGGCTCGAGAAATCGTGGATGCGTTGGTGATTATTTTCCAGAGTTCGATAGATTCGGGATCAGTTCCTGCGGATTGGAGGGTGGCTAATGTTGTACCACATTTTAAGAAAGGTGGGAGAGAGAAAGCAGGAAATTATAGACCAGTTAGTCTGACCTCAGTGGTGGGAAAGATGCTGGAGTCTATTATAAAGGATGAAATTATGACACATTTGGATAGTAGTAACAGGATAGGTCAGAGTCAGCATGGATTTACGAAGGGGAAATCATGCTTGACTAATCTTCTGGAATATTTTGAGGATGTAACTCTGAAGATGGACGAGGGAGATCCAGTAGATGTAGTGTACCTGGACTTTCAGAAAGCTTTTGATAAAGTCCCACATAGGAGGTTAGTGAACAAAATTAGGGCACATGGTATTGGGGGCAAAGTACTAACTTGGATTGAAAGTTGGTTGGCTGACAGGAAACAAAGAATAATGCTAAACGGCTCCATTTCAGAATGGCAAGCAGTGACCAGTGGGGTACCGCAGGGATCAGTGCTGGGACCGCAGCTTTTTACAATATATATTAATGATATAGAAGATGGTATTAGTAATAACATTAGCAAATTTGCTGATGATACTAAGCTGGGTGGCAGGGTGAAATGTGAGGAGGATGTTAGGAGATTACAGGGTGACCTGGACAGGTTAGGAGAGTGGTCAGATGCATGGCAGATGCAGTTTAATGTGGATAAATATATGGTTATCCACTTTGGTGGCAAGAACAGGAAGGCAGATTACTACCTAAATGGAATCAATTTCGGTAAAGGGGCAGTACAAAGAGATCTGGGTGTTCTTGTACACCAGTCAATGAAGGTAAGCATGCAGGTACAGCAGGTAGTGAAGAAGGCTAATAGTATGCTGGCCTTCATAACAAGAGGGATTGAGTATAGAAGCAAAGAGGTGCTTCTGCAGCTGTACAGGGCCCTGGTGAGACCACACCTGGAGTACTGTGTGCAGTTCTGGTCTCCAAACTTGAGGAAAGACATTCTGGCTATTGAGGGAGTGCAGCGTAGGTTCACGAGGTCAATTCCTGGAATGGCGGACTACCTTACACTGAAAGACTGGAGCGACTAGGCTTGTATACCCTTGAGTTTAGAAGACGGAGAGGGGATCTGATTGAGACATATAAGATTATTAAAGGATTGGACACTCTGGAGGCAGGAAACATGTTTCCGCTGATGGGTGAGTGCCGAACCAGAGGAAACAGCTTAAACATACGGGGTAGACCATTTAGGACAGAGGTGAGGAGAAACTTCTTCACCCAGAGAGTGGTGGCTGTGTGGAATGCTCTTCCCAAGAGGGCAGTGGAGGCCCAGTCTCTGCATTCATTTAAGAAAGAGTTGGATAGAGCTCTCAAGGATTGTGGATTCAAGGGAAAAAAAATCTTCGAGGAGAAAGTGAGGGCTGCAGATGCTGGAGATCAGAGCTGAAAATGTGTTGCTGGAAAAGTGCAGCAGGTCAGGCAGCATCCAAGGAGCAGGAGATTTCCTGAAGAAGGGCTCATGCCTGAAACGTTGATTCTCCTGCTCCTTGGATGCTGCCTGACGTGCTGCACTTTTCCAGCAACACATTTTCAGTAGTGGAATCAAAGGTTATGGAGATAAGGCAGGATCAAGATACTGATTAAGGATGATCAGCCATGATCATATTGAATGGTGGTGCAGGCTCGAAGTGCAGAATGGCCTACTCCTGCACCTATTGTCTATTGACCCTCAGGAAAAAATTCTTGCCCCCAACTTAGTGGGACTAGCTTAGTTTGGGATTATGGTCAGCATTGATCAGTGGGTCTGAGGGGTCTGTTTCTGTGCTGTATTACTCTGGAGACTCTAAATGAGAGACCCGTTCCTTTTAAACTGTGTCCCTTTGTTCTCATCTCTCCCTACAAGAGGAGACATCTACTTTGCCAAGTCCATTGTGGGTGTTGAATGCTTCAATGAGATCACTCTCACTCTTCTAAAGTCTGACAGATACAGGCCCAGCCTGTCCAACATTCCCTCATAAGATAAACTCCACCATTGCCACGAACCAGTTAAATGAATACTCTCCAAACTGCTTTTATCACATTTACACCCTTTCTTAAACAAGATTAAAACTGTACACTGTACTCCAGATGTGGCCTCACCACAACATAATGGCAGCAAAACATTCCTACTGATATCCCCTTCACCTTTCAACAAACAGCAACATTTTATTTGCCTTCTTATTCACAGATGGGATGTGTGTACCTGTCTGCGATAAATAGACTCCCAAGTGGGACAGGAGAGTTTGAAATGAAGTTGCGAAAAACAAAATACCAGAGACTCTGAAATACCTAGAGAAATTCCACATATTTTTGAGATGGAGCTATTAGATTAGATTACTTACAGTGTGGAAACAGGCCCTTCAGCCCAACAAGTCCACACCGACTTGCAACCCACCCAGACCCATTCCCCTACATTTACCCCTTCTACTAATACTACGGGCAATTTAGCATGGCCAATTCACCTGACCTGCACATTTTTGGATTGTGGGAGGAAACCGGAGCACCCGGAGGAAACCCACGCAGACACGGGGAGAATGTACAAACTCCACAGTCAGTCGTCTGAGGCAGGAATTGAACCCGGGTCTCTGGCGCTGTGAGGCAGCAGTGCTAACTACTGTGCCACCTCAACTATTGCTGAGATAAGTTTGTCATTTTGAAGCACTCAACCACAAAGGGATCCTATTTATCTCTTCCCCACCCCAAGGATGACAGTCATTAACGATTTACAAACCGTAGTCCCTTACTGTTTGATCAGCAGGCATCAGTATTTCCTTATAAGAAACATAATTCACCGCTCCTGGAACAGAGCACAGATAAACACCAACCACAGACAACAGTCCCACTGGGGAGGGAAGCTCCAAGTTTCTGACAGCTGCTCACCTTTCCGCAACTCAGATCATGCTGGACGCCAATCCCAGGATATTTCAGCACAGATTCTGACACCAAGCCTCCAGGGAAGATCTTCAAGGGACTCTTGCCAGATATCTTGGATTTTTCTCACTGTCTGCACGATCAACATTCATAAAGGTATACAGCACAGAAAAAGGCCTTTCAACCCCTCGCATCCAAATTGGTCAACAACAACCTAACGATTCACACCCCAGTTTCCTTCACTCGGCTCAGACTTGGTATTGCAAGTGCACCTCTAAATACTTCTTAAATATTGTACCACCGTCACAGGCAGAATGTTCTAGATACCCATCCCTAATTCCAGATATGGATTCCAGAATTGCACACAATACTCTACCTGTGACCTAAACAACGTTTTATAGAGTTCCAGCATAACCTCCCTCCCTTCAGCTTATAAAGACAAGGACAATATGACAAGACTGTGTCTTTCAGAGAGGTGTTCTGTGCTGTTGCTCTTGCAGTGGAGTGTTGTCACAGTGCAGTTGAAATGTCTCCTCGACAGGCAATTCCCTTGTGTGTGTTCTTTTGAAAAATGAGACAAAAAAATCATGAGTGGGCAGGCTCAGGGCTCACACAGACCTAGCAAGGCTTTTAGTTTTATTTTCAGTGGTTGAGAAAGTTTTTGCTGGCTGCTTGAGCTAAAATCTTGAGTTTTCTGCTGCTGCTGCTGTGAAGTCTTAGACATGAAGGTTCCTCTTAAAAATCAAAAGGGCAGCTTGTTTCTTTCTTCTGGACTGGAGAGAGAGCACCTGAGAATAACAACAGTTTTACTCAATTGTATTTTTATTAATCTGTGTTTATGGGATGCTGCCTATATTGGGAGCAGTTGATCAATGGTTAGATAACACGTTAGCTTGTTAGGTATGTTAATGGAGTAGGGTGGCACCGTGGCTCAGTGGTTAACATGGCTGTCTCTCAGTGCGAGGGATCCGGATTCAATTCCCACTTCGGGCGACTGTCTGTGTGGAGTTTGTACATTCTCCCCGTGTCTGCGTGGGTTTCCTCTGGCAGTCCAAAGATGTGCTGGCCAGGTGAATTGGCCATGCTACATTGTGTTACGTGCATTATTCAGGGGTAAATATAGGGTGGGGGAATGGGTCTGGGTGGGTTACTCTTCGGAGGGTCAGTGTGGACTTGTTGGGCTGAAGGGCCTGTTTCCATACTCTAGGGAATCTAATCTAAAATTATGCCCATTTTTCTGTTTTTTTGTATTTTAACCATGTTGTAAGAATGAAGTGAGTTTTGATTAAAGCCTAATGGTGGACCAATCAAATCACATGTGGAACACTTTGTGTTTAAGTAAGTGTAAAAGTTAGGGTCAAGGCCATCTCCTTACTGGGGCAGTGGGGGAATCTAGTCCGGTTCATGACAATACCATCTGCCTTCTGAACCACTTTATCCACCTGACCGATATCTTATGGGGCTGGCGTACATGCACACCAACAGCCATCTGGTCCTCATTGTTTCCTGGGGTCCTACCTGTTCATCATGTGCTCCTTGCCTCGTTTGTCCTCCCCAAGAATACCCAGGAAATATCCATGGACTTGGTGAATTGGAAATAACTTTATTCTCCAATGGGACTTTGCCCCTGAAAAATAATGAGAAGCCATAGCTCCCCTCCACCTCACTGCAGACCTAGGATATGACCATGACCCAGCATTTGAGACACACATACAGACTGTTACCAACAACAGGTTGAGAGCTCTGAAAAGCAATACCATTGCACAACAGCCCCACCAGCAAATCCTGAGTTCACCAACCTAGTGGGATTGAGCAAATAGGCAAGACAGGTCGTTTAAAGCAATCTGTAAAATCAAAGCACCTTTCAGGAATGCAGAGAACAAAAATTGACACCATCCCTTTTAAGGGATCAGATATGGGCGGCACAGTGGCTCAGTGCTTAGCACTGCCTCACAGCGCCAGGGACCTGGGTTCAATTTCAACTTCGGGCGAGGAGAACTTTGCACCTTCTCGCGAGGAGAAGTTTGCACCTTCTCCCTGTGTCTGTGTAGGTTTCCTCCAGGTGCTCCAATTTCCTCCCACAATCCAAAGATGTGCAGGTTAAATGAATTGGCCATGCTAAATTGCCCAGAGTGTTCAGGAATGTATGGGTTAGATGCATTAGTCAGGGGTAAATGTAGAGTAATTGGGTAGGGGAATGCGTCTGACTGGGTTACTCTTCAGAGGGTCGGTGTGGATTTGTTGGGCCAAATGGCCTTTTTCCACACTGTAGGGATTCTATGAATATTTTTGTTTTTTGGAATTATCAATTGACATGGAAGTTAGACTACTATAACCGAAATACCAGGAGAGTTGTGCAACTTAAAGGCATGTATTGCATTTTGTTGAGCTGAGGAATAAAAACATTGCTTTTTGAAGGAAGGAGAGTGAGACTACGTGGCAGAAAGGATGTTTTGAGTCAAGGAAAAACTGCCTACAACAGTCCTGTGATTGGTTGAGATGCAAAGTGGTAAAATGCTGTAACAGCTAAGGCAGCAGCAGAGGAGAAAAACATCCAGAGCCTGCAGATAGAAAGCATCTCTCGCTCTCGCTCTCTTCCCATGCAGAGAAAAAAAGATACAAGCTTAAATGAAATAATTCTAAAACAGAGTCCATCAACTGTCAAATTGAAGAATAACCTCCAGAAACAACAGAATGGAGTAGACTGGTAAATGTTTCTCCTTTCTGAGAGTCTCCGACCCAGCATTGAGAGCTTGGGACTGATATTCCCTCTAATTTTCTCACTGGTTGTGCAAACCCCGAGGACAGCAAATGACACGAACCTCTAGAACTGGAAGTCAATGCTGTGATTGGCATTCTGATGCTAATTGCTGCGCATGGAACCTTGGAACTTGGAACAAACACTGTTTGGGGTTGGGATAAATTTCCCAAATAGAGTGCTGCACTTTTCAACACACTCTTTAAAGCTACAAAAGGAACTAGGTTAAAACAGAAACTGAGCAAAAACCATGTAATAGGTTTATCTGAGTGGAGTGAAAATCCAGCTTACTCTTTTCTAATTGATCCACCGGTCTGCAAAACAACAAATACAAGCACCAGGACAACCCAAAGAATCCATTGGTATGCACTGCCATCAGGAGGTACCCAGGCAGCATCTATAAACACTTATGAACAGAAATCAAAACATCAGCCCCCATTTAATTCCTCTATGGTGGAGCAACCAAATAAATTCATCTGGGTTCCTTCAACAGCACATTCCAAACACCCAACTACAATGATCAAGAAGTAAATGGGCAGTAGACACATGGAAACATCACTTTCTCCCCAAACCACACAACCACCCTGACTTGAAATATGGCATTCTTCGTTCACTGTCACTGTGTCAAAATCCTGGAACATCCTTTCTAACAGCACTGTGGGACTGCAGTAATCACCATCACCTTCTCGAGGGCAATTAGGGAAGGGCAATTAATACTGGCCTAGCGAGTGACACATATGTTCCGTGAACAAGCAAAAATAATCCACCCTCTGGGCTGACGTTTGGACCATTTTACCACCCTACTTTAAATAAAATAACACTTCAAACAGCTATACTGTTACAACATGGGTAAACCCCTCTGCTAATTTAAACCAGCCACACAGAAAATGTTCACCTCATGCCGTAATCTGTTAAGATTCGAGAGGCAAAGAACTATCCCAGAGGTCACTATTTTAAGTAAAAATTAACAATTATATTCTTTAAGTCCAACAGAGAATATTAAAACCATCAATTATTTACAACTCCTTTCTCTAAAATGTATCTTTTACCTCCCACTCTATATAATATTGGTCTGATAAGATTTACACAAAAAAAACCGCATTTCAAAACCTAGTCAGCTTTGTTAATTCTCCTTTGGAGATATTCCTCTGTCGATTTTTCTCTAGGTCGGTTTTGATGTTCTGCTGCGCATACTTCTTACAGACGAGTACCTTTTAGACAGCTCTTCAGCTAGCAGTCTATACTTGTTGGTCTTTGGCAGTTCTCCCCCTAACTATTCAAAATGTCTGGTTTCATACTCCAAAACATCAGATTGTTTCACTGGCTTTAATATTATCAAAATACTAAATTCAGATTTGATTGGATTTTGGTATCTTTGAGCATAACTTAAACCAATTGACTAAGCTGGAAGTTTTTGTTGCAAACGTTTCGTCCCCTGTCTAGGTGACATCCTCAGTGCTTGGGAGCCTCCTGTGAAGCGCTTCTGTGGTGTTTCCTTCGGCATTTATAGTGGCCTGTCTGTGCCGCTTCCGGTTGTCAGTTTCAGCTGTCGCTGTAGTGGCCGGTATATTGGGTCCAGGTCGATGTGTTTGTTGATGAAGTTTGTGGATGACACTCATCCACAAACTCCATCAACAAACACATCAACCTGGACCCAATATACCGGCCACTACAGCGGACAGCTGAAACTGACAACCGGAAGCGGCAGGGACAGGCCACTATAAATGCCGGAGGAAACACCACAGAAGCGCTTCACAGGAGGCTCATTAGCACTGAGGATGTCACCTAGACAGGGGACGAAACGTTTGCAACAAAAACTTCCAGCTCGGCGAACAGAACCACAGCAACAAGCACCCGAGCTACAAATCTTCTCATAAACTTTGAACACCAATTGACTAAATTTGAATTTGTTTTTGTTTCATGGCAACCCATCTGCTGCTATTTGTTTTGACCAAGTGTTACATTGCTACCTTGTTCAGGACTCTGTACTTTGTCAGTCTTTGCTAGCTTTTCAACTTCCTTAAAGGCACAGTACACCTCTACATCTTCATAACAATACATACAGGAGAGATGAGAGAATATTTGGAAGTCCCCTGAAGGAAGTGAGATAGGCAAAAAACTTTTATACTTTGAAGCATCATATCATGCCGAGAAGGTCAGCCTGGACTTGGCAACCAACCTGGGGATACCTTCTCTTGATATTATTCAGTGTTCCCTCGGGTAACTTGGCCAGTTCAGAGTCACGAACTGCATGCATCGTAGTGGCTCGGGGCTGGTGAGTTAGGGCTTCGACCTGAAACGGAAAGAAAAATAAAATTAAAGCTCATTTCAAGGCAAGTTACAAATTAATGGAAAACGACAGGCAAGGAACAGACCATCCACCCGTCCAGCCTGTCGCAGTACAACTGCCTTATTACCTTATGGATCACACACTTCAGAACCTGACATAAAAGCCAATGGTTTCACTGGGATTTAGATAGTCTGAGGAAGGAATGTTATGTCAGCGCAGATATAAGGGATTTGTCTAAAGTTAAACTAAATAGACCTGCCAAAATGGTGTTCAGAACAGTCATCCAATAGTGCAGGTGAAGGTAACATGAATGTTTTTTGTACCTGATGGCCAAAAATAATGAGATATTTGCCCTTATTAATTGGTCATTCACTTTATTTGCCCATCAAATTCAGACCTTATCCAGACTGGTTTCTTTCATTAATAACACAAGAGTTTTGCAGTCAATTTACATTCAGGAGGCAGCTGAATTCTCTTCTGGTCAGAACCCATGTGGGAACAGGAGATTTGGGCAGAGTGTTGTGATAGGGTAGCAATCTCTTGAATTAGAAGTGCTCTCAATCTACTCAGACTGCTGTTCTCACATGGATCTGGTCTCACACACACACAGGCCAGAAAGTGAACAGATGGGAGGAAGACATCAAAACTCACGCAGAGGACATTCTGTCAGCCACTGACCACGGTCTCAAGGAGAAATCAGTCCAATTGCTCATTGTTCAGCCAGGGGTGCTAAGAAGCAAATGATTATTAAACAAGTGAATCAGATTTCGACAATCCTGGTCCACACTGCCACTTTGTTAGGGAACAGAGAAACCATCTGACTGCTGTGTGTACTACTAGGACTGTACCTTTACCTAATGGTTCATTCCCCTCAGCAAACTGGATTTAGACAATCGTTTAAATAGAGTGGGAAGATAACTAATTACCACTCCAATCAGATCTCCACGTCCATATTCTCCTACAAGTTCTTTCTTGCCATTAGCCTTACGGATGACAGACCTCAGTCGCCCATTCAGGACGATGTAGGTGCAGTCTGATCGGTCAGCCTGCCTGCAAATTAAAACAAAGATGTTAGAGAGAATCAGACAAACGAGGGGGCCACCAGGCAGCCAGGGATCACAAAGGCAACTTCATCTGGATAACCAGGCGGGAGCAAAGAATGGTGATGGTTGTCGTTCTTACTCTCAGTGTGAAATCTGTCCACCTTCTCCAAAGAGTCAGTTACAAGAGCACCACCACTACAAATAAAACACTGGTACCTCTTGCAAAAATCTTTGATTTGCTTCTGCAAATGAAAGGAACATCCTTAAATCAGCAACTCTCAAATAAATGGGGTCTGCAGAGAATGTTACAGCATTCCTGGCTATGGTAACATCCTTTTGAATGTACTATTTCAAATAATCTTCATCATCAGGACCTGGAATAAAGCAGTGGTCCCACTCAGTGACAGTATCCTAGTAATAGAAATGCTGTACAGCAGACAGTGTACTGGTGATATTTCGGCACAGATAACCACCACATTATGCAACATTGGAGAAGAATCAATGCCTTTATATCATTTTAATTGAATTACTAAGATCTAAAGAGTCATAGAGTCATTTGGTCCAACCAGTCCATGCCAACCATAATCTCAAATTGAACTAGTCCCATCTCCCTGCGCTTGGCCCACATCCTTCCAAACATTTCTTATTCATGTACTTATCTAAATGTCTTTTTAAGTGTTGAAACTGTACCCACATTCACCACTTCCTGTGACAGTTCACTCACATATGACCACTCTGAGTTAATAAAAAATTGCCCCTCATGTCTTTCTTAAATTTTTCTCCTCTCATCTTAAACCCCTCTAGTCTTGAAACCCCTCCCTCTAGGGAAAAGACACCTGCCATACTCCTCAAAATCTTATAAACCTCTAAGGTCACCCCTCAGCCTCCTACGCACCAGTGAAAAATGTCCTGGCCTCTTTATAACTCAAACTCTCCATTCTCAGCAATATCCTGGTAAATCTTTAATGAACCCTTTCCATTCTCCCTTTAGCAGGGTGACCAGAACTGGATACAGTACTCCAGAATGGGCCTCATAAATGTCCTATACAACCTCATCATGACCTCCCAACTCCTGTACTCAAACGTTTGAGCAACACCTTAACCACCCTGTTTAAATTTGGGTGAGGATTTGTAGCTCGGGTGCTCGTTGCTGTGGTTCTGTTCGCCGAGCTGGAAGCTAGACAGGGGACGAAATGTTTGCAACAAAAACTTCCAGCTCGGCGAACAGAACCACAGCAACCCTGTTTAAATCTTAATTTCTTTTTTGTACTCTGCATTCAGAAGCTACATGCCTTGCTAGGCTCAGTTGGAGATGGGGGTGTAGCAATAATGCCCACATTCTCTAACCAGGTTATGCTGTGTGCCAGGAGCGCTGCACTGTTCACTTATCCAGAGGTTCACAGGTGGAATAATTGAGGCAAACAGCATTGATGCACCCCCAGGGACAGGATATAGAAGAATATGCTGATCAGGTTAGATGAAATAATGGGAGGTAGATCATGAGGATCAGCTGTGATAGAGATTTCCAAAATCATAGTAGGCTGAATAGAGTATATTATAAAGGGAGAAACTATAAATCTTTTCCAACTTGTAAAAGGAACAAGAATGAGAGGGCATAGATTTAAAATGATGTACCAAAGAAGCAAGGACAATGTGAGAAAGAAATGTTTTCAGACAATGAGTAAATAGGGCACTGCCTAGAATATTGAGGAGGCAGGTTCAACTGAAGCCTTCAAGACAGTATGGGATGGTTATTTGGACTGAAATAGAGTGTGAGGGTGTGGGTAGAAGGCAAAAAGCTGACACTTGGTAATGATGCTTGTCTGAAGAGCCAGTGCAGGCACGTTGGAACAATTCAGAGATTGTGTGTTCTGGACCAAAAGCATTGAAAAGGGTGGATGGGCTGAATGGCCAGTGCTGCGCAATAAATTGCCCAGTCAGTTGCTGTTATTGAATGGTATTTAACAATAATGCCATGTATTATGAAGATTAGAATGGTTAGCTGTTTGCTTCTCACCAGTATGGACACAATAAGCTGAAGGGCCTTTTTCTGGGTTGCAGATCTCTATGGTGCTGACTAACAGCGGGTGCCATGAGTTATGTTGACAGCATCCCAAGAGCAGCACAATGATGAAATTTACATTCAATATTATAACAGAGGAAGCTGGAGCTTGTGCATGAGCTTACCTATAGAGGGCACGGCCTGCTTCCACTGCCATCCAGTCAATCGCAAAGTCCATTTGCCGTACAAAAGGAGACATTCTGACAGCCACATTATGTGCAGCACTGAGCACCACGTTAGGCTGCTCTCGCATTATCCTGCAGAATGGACAAAAACATCAAACTGTGTAGCACTCGCTACCAATCCCACTGCAGTGGGCCTCAGTTCGCGATATGTGAAGCACTGAAATAATGTGGCATCTAAACAGAACACAAAGTCATCAGCAGATGTGCAGACAGTTACTTTAACAACTCCTGATCATCACAATGACTCATTCGCCAAATAAGCATCTGAATGATGCCTTGGACATCGATGCAATCTGGGAACACTACACTTTGCAGCAGAACAAGAACAGATATATCAGCCTGAATTAAAGAATAGAGTAATTTTTTATTTACTCATGGAGTGATGGCCTCACTGGCTAGGCAATCCCAAATTGCCCAGAGGGCAGCTTATGTGTCAACTGGCTGTGGATCTGGAGTCACATATAGACCAAACCGGGACAGAGAACCGTTTCCTTCCCTCGGCGACATTAGTGAACCAGATGGGTTTTTCTGACAGTCAAAAATTGTTGCATGATCATCATTAGACACTTAATTCCAGAGTTTGACTGAGTTCAAATTCCATCATCTACCATGGTGGGATTCGAGCCCAGGTCCCCAAGGCATTACCTGGGTCATGGAGTCATAGTCACAGAAATATACAGCCCAGAAACAAACCCTCCAGTCCAATTCGTCTATGCTGACCAGATATCCTAATCTAATCTAGTCCCATTTGCCAGCACCCAGCTCATATCCCTCCAAACCCTTCCTATTCATGCACCCATCTACATGCCTCTTAAATGCTGCAATTGTACCAGCCTCCACCACTTCCTCTGGCAGCTCATTCCATACACGTACCACCATCTGCGTGAAAATGTTGCCCCTTAGGTCCCTTTTATATCTTTCCCCTCACTCTAAACCTGTGCCCTCTAATTCTGGACTCCCCCACCTCAGGGAAAATACCTTGTCTATTTATCCTATCCATGCCCCTCATGATTTTATAAACCTCTATAAGGTCACCCCTCAGTGCCCGACGCTCCAGGGAAAACAACCCCAGCCTATTCAGCTGCTCCCTATAGCTCAAACCTTTCAACCCTGGCAACATCCTCGTAAGTTTTTGCTGAATACTTTCAAGTTTCGCAACATCCTTCCAATAGGAAGGAGACCAGAATTGCACGCAATATTCCAAAAGTGGCCTAACCAATGTCCTGTACAGCTGCAACATGACCTCCTAACTCCTGTACTCAATGCTCTGACCAATAAAGGAAAGCATACCAAATGCCTTGTTCACTATCCTATCTACCAGAGACTCCACTTTCAAGGAGCTATGAACCTGTACTCCAAGGTCTCTTTGTTCAGCAATACTCCCCAAGACCTTAGCATTAAGTGTACAAGTCCTGCCCTAATTTGCCTTTCCAAAATGCAGCACCTCACATTTATCTAAATTAAACTCCATCTGCCACTCCTCAGCCCATTCGCCCATTTGATCAAGATCCCATTGTATTCTGAGGTAATCTTCTTCGCAGTCCACTACACGTTCAATTTTGGAGTCATCCACAAACTTACTAACTATACCTCTTAGGTTCACATCCAAATTATTTATATAAATGACAAAAAGCAGTGGACCCTTGTGGCACTCCACTGGTCACAGGCCTCCAGTCTGAAAAACAACCCTCCACAACCACCCTCTGTCTTCTACCTTCAAGCCAGTTCCGTATCCAAATGGCTAGTTCTCCCCATACGACATGATCTCTGGATTAACAGTCTAGCGATAATACCACTTGGCCATTGTCTCCCCTGATAAGGCATTTCACACAGGGAAGAGAGAACGATGTGAAAAACAGACTTACAGAAAGTATTGAAAGACTATTCAGGCAGGTGGCTGAAGGCAGAGCTGTTAGTGATGGGATCGAGAATTGAAGTGGGAATAGGGAGCAAACCAGAATCAAGTGAATGACGATTTGACAATGACAACAGGCAGGGAGGGGAAAGGTGGAGTTGGACAAGGATAAGGTTATAGGGATGAAAATGTTAAATCACAGGCCCAGGTGGACTGGGATACCAGTCAATGGGAGAATGGTGATGGTTAAATCAGACAACTTCTTCTGCCCATATCCTCAGTGACCTGAAATGTATCTCATCACTCTGAATTAAGATACTGACAATGTTACTCTCATTATGAACTTGTAGGTGGATTATCACAGTGCTTTCCAAACTTTTGTCCATTTCCATATTAAAGGCCCAGTCATCTCTCAAGTGAAAATTTAGGGTCAGAGACATGTTGAATGGGAGGCTAGGGGAGAGAAGAGGTGGGGAACAACAGGAGCTCAGTGTGAGGGGGGGTTCTTGAAAAGACAGTGTTTTTTCACCAACACAAGTATTTAAAGGGGCCACAGAGCTGTCAGATCTCAGTTCCAGCTCCTCTGCAGTTATTGCTGCTTTTGGGCTCACAACCCCATAACCACATCTCCCAACCCCAGCAGATTGGGAAGCCTTGGATTATGATGTAGAGTCATACCGAAAGGAAACTGACCCTTTGGCCCAACTCATCCATGCTGACAAGCTACAGTAACATTGTCAATCTCTTCAAGCACAGGGAGAACTATAGGTGTTTGGACAGACAATGATGTTTCAGCTGTTCTACCTTAGCCTCCTGAATATGAACATAGGGTTAGGAAGAGCAAACCATTGAGCCTGCTCTGCCATTCAGTAAGGTCATGGCTGACCTGATCCCTCCACATTGCCATCGCCCCCTGAAAAAACCTCACTCCTTTGCTTATCAAAGTATCATGTCCTCCTTCTCTTGAAGTCGGATTTAAAACATTTTAATATAATAAAAGACAATGGTTATGCAAAAGGTGGAAAAGTCTTCCATTTAAATCCTAATCCTTAAAAAGAACAACACCAGTTTAGCAACTGTTTCCATCAACAGCAATACTACAGCAGCAATCAGGCTGTCTATCAATGCTGCACATGTGCACAGATCATCATTCACTCTACATACATAGGAGGGAAAATATACCCACACACCTCTCTTTTTAAACAGGAATAAAGGTATAAATGTGGCACTAATATACTGACCAGATTATTTGCATTTAAACGGATAAGCCAGGAATATCTCACACAAGGAAGCTGGGAGGTATCTGAAAATGTGTTGCTAGAAAAGCGCAGCAGGTCAGGCAGCATCCAAGGAGCAGGAAGAAGGGCTCATGCCCGAAACGTCGATTCTCGAGAATTGACGTTTCGGGCATGAGCCCTTCTTCCTGCTCCTTGGATGCTGCCTGACCTGCTGCGCTTTTCCAGCAACACATTTTCAGCTCTGATCTCCAGCATCTGCAGTCCTCACTTTCTCCTAGCTGGGAGGTATCTGCCTGTTCTACTCAAGAGAGCTGCTTGTATAACAACATGGGGGAGAAAACTACTCCACAAGCTGTGAAACATCTCTGGCAGAGTCAGAAGGACAGTTATTCCAATTAGCTGCATTGAAGGGGTGGTCAAACACTCCTGCCCACAGTTTCCTACCCAGTTAAAGCTTGCCCATGGCAGGGTTTGGGATGCCCGGTGGTGAGATGGTAATGCCACTAGAATAATAATCCCCCAAACTGATGTGGAGGACACAAGCTCAAATTCTACTGTGGCATCTGATCTGGTGGAAGTTAAATGCATTGGGAAAACTATAAACCTAATGGTGAAAATGAAACCATTGTTGACTGATACAAAAGCTCATCTGGATCACAAACGCACTTTTGGTCTGGCCAACATGTGACTCTAGACCCACAGAAATAGGTGTGACTCTTAAATACTCTCTGAAACAGGTTAACAAGTTACTCAGCTCAAGGGCAATTAGGGATGGAAGCTTGGGACCTTTATTTAAAACACTAGACATTTCCATATTTAATGCAACCAGTTAGGCAGGCATTATCCCAGCATCAAACCCTAAGGCTAAAAGCTCTGCAACAAGGCTGTCCAGGTGACAATGCACACAATTCCTGCAGCTAAGTGCACAACAGCACATGGTAAAGAGGGGGGTGGCCCGGTGGCTCAGTGGTTAGCAGTGCTGTCTCATAATGCAAGGAACTGTGGTTTGATTCCACTGTTGGGTGACTGTGTGGAGTTTGCACATTGTCTCCATGTATCAATGGGTGTTTTTCCAGGTGCTCCAGCTTCCTCCCACAGTCCAAAGGTGTGCAGGCTAGGTGGATCGGCCATGGGAAATACAGGGATTGGATAGGATAGGTGGGATGCTCTTTGGAGGGTTGGTGTGGATTTGGCTTGTTACCACACTCGGGATTCTATGATTATTAAGGACATTTGGACATTTCCCACTCTCACAAACCCTGCACAAAGCTTAAGACACAGAACCGAGACAGGCAACACCTGCCTATACTCACTCATAGAAATCCGATTTGGAGATCTTAAGGAAGATGCAGTCACGGTTTGCTTTGACGGTGAAGATCAGTGGCTCACCGGTCAGGACAGCAAGCTGGCCCACCATTTCTCCAGGGTGAGTCACAAACAGGCACACATCGTCCTCCTTGTCAATCATTCGCTGGTAAACATGCAGGCAGCCCGACAGCACAAAATGCAAACTGACATCCTGCATTCAGGAGAGATTACAACAACATTTCACCGTGCTTCCAGGAGGAACAAGGCTATTATCATACAATCAACCTGGGCACACGACCAGCTTTCATTTTATAGTTTTCAGAATGACAGTTATTGCACTGACAAACTCTTTACCTTAAAAACCCATTAATGCACAACACAGGTCAATAACTCCAAGTCTGGATTAAAATCTGTGACTTTGGCAACCAGCTCAGCAAGACTAATCAATATATCTATAGTGGCTGTGATTAATACTCTCACCTTACAAACTGGGGAGAGGTGGAGGACAGATATTACCACGGGACTAGCACATTAGATGGCCAGGCTGTGGGGATGAGTTGAAATCCAATCAAGGCAGCCAGTGGGATTTAAATTACATTAATAAAATCAGCAACTGAAAGATAGTGACTGCAACCAGGACAACTGCTACCAATTGCCGTTAAAGTTCTGACCTAAATGTGACTCCAATTCACAGTTAACAGGCCTCTGAAAGGCACTTACTTCAAAAGCAATGAAGGAGAGGCAACAAGTGCAGGGTTTGCAGCAACACCCACACCCAGAGACTAATTACAGGTGGGGGGGATGTGGGTTCAAATCCTATCGCTGATACATGACTGCAATACAGGTGGACTGCTGTGCAGTCAGAGCCACTGCCTTTCAATCAAGACATTATACCGAGGCCTCCAGGACACCATTTCAAGAAAAACAGGGAATATCCCCATGCTACTTATCCTTCAGCAAAACAGCTCATTTGTCTTGCTGCCGATGTGGGACCCTGCTGTAGACAAACTAGCTGTTACATTTACCACATTACAACAGACACTAAATTATAAAACTATTTCATTGGGGACAGAGTGCTTTAGTGATACTCCATAATTGTGAATGCTGTTTGTTCAGTCTCTGCCATTGAAATCAATGAGTCAACACTGTCAATGCTCTGGCACACAACTGCATCTACCTGGTCTCCCTGACGGGCCAGTACACTCCCAGGTTTGGCATAGTGTAAGGTGACACGGTTGTTGAGAAGAGATGGATCCTAGGAGGAAAGGAGAGGAAACCATTAAACACAGAGTTCAGACCAAGGTCAGCAATGGAGAAGATGTAGCTGTGCGTTGACTACGGGTTGAGGTTACCTCTCCCCTTGTCTGAGGTGTGGTGACCCTCAGATTAGACCATCACCACATCTTTCTCTGATGAGACAGCAGCCTTATGGTTCAATAAGACTATGGTGGCTTTACCAAGGGCAGCACTATCACAGGGCGAGTAACAGGGTTGAGGCACAGGGTGAAACAGTGCAGGAAAGGACAATAAAACCCTAATATGTAGAAATGGGCCTTCAGCCCATTGAGTCTGCTTCATCATTCAATGAGGTCATGGCTGATCTGATCATCCTCAACTCCACTTTCCTGCCTTTTCCTTTTGATTCCTTTCTGATTAAAAATCTCTCCATCTCAGCCCTGATAATACTTAATGATCCATCCTCGACAGATTCTCTACCCTCAGAGAAACAACTTCTCCTCATCTCGGTCTGAAATGGGCGAGCCCTTGGGAAGACCAGGCTCAGTGGCAGACTGGTATCAACCTACACACAAAAGCTCGACCTTGCAGTGCCCTCCTGGCTCAGAAATGAGAGAGGAGTAGTCTGGAAGTGCAAGCCAAGAAGAGGAGCATTCAGGATTGTGGCATTAAAAGCACAGAAACCTTTTGACTTGATGATGCACAGACACTAGCAGCCATTGGAACATTTGGAGATGTAGTTGGGTTGAGCTAAGCATTGGCATCTCGCATGGTGCTCGAGTATCACAACACAAAACACAAGAATGTAAAATAATGACAAGACATGCAAATACAGAACCTTAGGCACACCAGAGGTGACAACAGGTGGTATGTGGCTCAGTGGTTAGCACTGCTGCCTCACAGCGCCAGGGACCAGGGTTCAATTCCAGTCTCGAGTGACTGTCTGTGTGGAGTTTGCACATTCTCCCAGTGTCTGCGTGGGTTTCCTCCCACAGTCCAAAGATGTGCAGGTTAGGTGAATTGGCATTGCTAAATTACAATAGTGTTCAGGGATGTCTAGGTTAGGTGTATTAGTCAGGGTAAATGCAGAGTAATAGGGGAATGGATCTGGGTGGGTTACTGTTTGGAGGGTCAGTGCAGACTTGTTGGGCCAAATGGCCTGTTTCCACACTGTAGGGATTCAATGATATCTATGAACATGGAGGAACCATTTAAGAAGATAAAATATGAATAGCATCAATCAGATGCTATTCATGTTAGTTACAGCAGAAAAGGTGGTGTTTCAAGCAGTTACATTTATGCTGGCTCTCTTGAGGAGCAAGTCCATTCTCCAGACCGGTTCCCAATAATCCTGCAAACTGTTTCCCTTCAGATTGTTATCCAATTCTGCTCTTTAAGTCACAACTCAATCTGTCTAATCAATGAAGCTCATCAATATCCTTCAGGCAGTTGACAATATTTCAACGTTTTCTGTACTGGCATGGCAGTGATGACACTGAATGACAAAGCTACTCAGATGGGCCAAATAGCCTACTTCTACACCATATCTTATGCTCAGTAAGAAATAATAGGTCCCCACCTCAATACGTAATAGCTTCAGGAGCTCCTGTTTCGCCTCCTCGAAAATAGTTCCAACATGCTTGATCCGAGGGGTCCCATAGACTTCATCTGTATCATCCTCAGTATAAAGGTACACGCATGACGGATGTTCCTCGACTGTCACAGATTTACGCTCCCTGGTCTCCTGTGGTGCAGACTGAAACACAAAGGCATCAACCTTAACGTTTCACTCATGGCCCCTCGCACCCATTGTTTCCCCTTTCCCCCGGGGCCCCTCAGAAGGTGTGACATTCTGTGCAAACTGCTCTCAGTCCTTGATCAGAGATCGCTGTCAGCAACCTTAGAGGGGCAGAACGGCCTGGTTGTTCACTGTTTTTGTGCAAAGAGAAAG
The DNA here is from genome assembly GCF_037043375.1 of Chiloscyllium plagiosum. Lineage (NCBI taxonomy): Eukaryota > Metazoa > Chordata > Chondrichthyes > Orectolobiformes > Hemiscylliidae > Chiloscyllium > Chiloscyllium plagiosum. The sequence goes on from NW_028270183.1 coordinate 36,527,742, forward strand.
CAATACCAACAACTGCTTGCCCACCTCCAACCCCCAAATAAAACTCCCAAGATGACAAAGGCAGTGGAAGGCTCAGCAGCACAGTTTCACTCCTTTTACAACACTGAGCAATGAGCCCAAAATGGAAAATTTACACTTTGGTAAATATTCAAGAGTGGTTGACAATCTGTCTGCCAACACTGGTGTTTATGCAATGTACAGGTGACACGGAGGGAACAGGACAGCAGCTGAGGCACTGGAGTTGGCTTTTGTGACCTCAGATCACACACAAGCTAGAATCAGCACCGCAGCAACCTTTCCTGCAAACGCACACGCAGAGGACTGACCACTCTCCTTCCATTATACAGATCACTTCTCAAACATAAAGCCTGACGTCTGAAGTCTCATTTCTTTACATCCAAACCAAAAGCCTCTCAATAAACCCTTTCATCTCTGTATCAATTCCGCTGATTCGGAGCTTGAGCTATTTTAGGACCCCACTGGAAAAGAAAAATCAAGGACACAGTATGCCTGTAAAGAAGGAACAGCTTTTAGAAGGAGGAAAAGCTTTGTGACAGTGAGCATACAAAGTTAGAGAACACTTGGCGATGAACGATATAGAAATTGGAATCATGACAGTGATAAAATGTCAGGCAGGATGGCATGGTGGCTCAGTGCTGCCCCATGGGACCAGGGACCACAGTTCGATTCCAGCCTCAGGTGCCTGACTGTGTGGAGTTTGCACATTCTGTTCTGGATTCCTCCCACATTCAAAAGATGTGGTCAGGGTGGATTGGCCGTACTAAATTGTCCCCATAGTGCCCACGGATGTGCAGGTTAGGGTGGATTGGCCGTACTAAATTGTCCCCGTAGTGCCCACGGATGTGTAGGTCAGGGTGGATTGTCCCCGTACTAAATTGTCCCCGTAGTGCCCAGGGATGTGCAGGTCAGGGTGGATTGGCCGTACTAAATTGTCCCCGTAGTGCCCACGGATGTGTAGGTCAGGGTGGATTGGCCGTACTAAATTGTCCCCGTAGTGCCCAGGGATGTGCAGGTTAGGGTGGATTGGCCGTACTATATTGTCCCCGCAGTGCCCAGGGATGTGCAGGTTAGGGTGGATTGGCTGTACTAAATTGTCTCCGTAGTGCCCAGGGATGTGCAGGTCAGGGTGGATTGGCCGTACTAAATTGTCCCCGTAGTGCCCAGGGATGTGCAGGTCAGGGTGGACTGGCCGTACTATATTGTCCCCGCAGTGCCCAGGGATGTGCAGGTTAGGGTGGATTGGCTCTATTAAATTGTCTCCATAGTGCCCACGGATGTGTAGGTCAGGGTGGATTGGTCGTACTATATTGTCCCCGCAGTGCCCAGGGATGTGCAGGTTAGGGTGGATTGGCTGTACTAAATTGTCCCTGTAGTGCCCACAGATGTGCAGGTGAGGTGATTAGTCAGGGGTACATGTAGAGTGAATGGGTAGGAGAATGGGTCTAGGTGGGTTACTCTTCAGGAGGGTTGGTGTGGACTTGTTGGGCTGAAGGGCCTGTTTCCACATTGTAGGGATTCTACTATTATTCTACTCTATTCTATGTTGGGCAGACCCATGAGACCAACCTGATCTGTGGTGGGATGTAAACTGTTAATTTCCAGGCTGTTTCAAAAATAACAACTTCTTGGATGAAATCCCAGAGAAGGCAGCAAATAGCAAGAAAGGCAAATGGAATCCTGGCATTTGTAAAGGGACTGGATTATAGAAGTGTTGCTACAATTATATAACGCTTTGGGGAGATCATACCTGAAATACTGTACCCTGGTTTGGTCCCCTGTTGAGTCTTGGAGATGTACAGCATGGAAACAGATCCTTCAGTCCAACTCGCCCATGCCAATCAGATATCTTAACCTAATCAAGTCCCATTTGCCAACACTTGGCCCACATCCCTCCATACCTTCCTATTAATATACCCCTCCAGATGTCTTTTAAAAGCTGTAATTGTACCACCCTCCACCACTTCCTCTGGCAGCTCACTCCACACAAATACCATCCTCTGCTTAAAAAGGTTGCCTCTTAGGTCCCTTGTAAATCTTTCCTCTCTCACCTTAAACCTGTGCCCTGGACTCGCCCACTCCAGGGAAAAGACCTTGTATATTTATCTTACCCATGCCTTTCATGATTTTATAAACCTCTATAAGGCCTCCGACGCTGCAGGGAAAACAGCCCCAGCCTATTCAGCCTCTCCCTATAGCTTAAGTCCTCCAACCCTGGCAACATCCTTGTAAATCTTTTCTGAACCCTTTCAAATTTCACAACTTGAGGAAGGATGTGGTGGGACTGGAGGCAGTTCAGAGAAGGTTCATGAATGGGTTGTCATACAAGGAGTGGTTCAATAGCTTGGGCTTCTACTTGATGGAGGTCATAAGAATGAGGGGGATCTGAATGAGGTATGTAGAATACTAAAGGGGATTGATAAGGTAGATCAGATACAGAATGAGAGGAGGTAGGTTTAAAATGGAGATCAGGAGAAACTGCTTCTCTCCAAGGGTTATAAATCCATGGAACTTACTGCCCCAGAGTGCAGTGGAGGCAGAATCAATCAATAGCCTCAAGAAAGAAATAGATATGTTTCTGATGAAAAGCAGGATAAAGGGCGTGGGGAGCAGGCAGGACAGTGGAGTCGGGACCAGGATAAAATCAGCCATAATCACGCTAAATGGCAGAATGGGCTGAATTGCCCATGACAGCTTCTGGTTGTTATGTTCCTATGTTTGTATGTTCGTGACTGTTGTGTATGAAACCATTTCTCAGCTAAGAAGTCAGAATACTCTCTGCTTGCCTGGGTGGGTGCAACTGCAACAACACTCAAGGAGCTCAACACTTTCCAAGACAAAGTGTTCCACTTCATTGGCACCACCCCCACCCAGGGGGTGAACATGCACTCCCTCCATCACTGATGCACAGTGGCAGCAGGGTGGACCACCTGCACGGCGCACTGCAGTAACGCATCAAAGCACTTTCCACAACACCTTCCAAGCCCACAACCTCTACCACCTACAAGGGCAGCAGATACATTTGAACACCACTGGCTGCAAGCTCCCCTCCGAGCCACTCACCATCCTGACTTAGAAATGTATCACCAATCCTTCAGTGTCGCTCAGTGAAGATGCTGGAAACCAACCCCCCCCCTCCCCGATAGCATTGTGGTTGTATTTACACCAAACAGACATCAGTCATCACCACTTTCTCCACTGATGGAGAATAAATGCTGACCCGACCAACAACATCCACACCTCATGAATGAAAGAAAACAATAAGCTCCCAGCAGGACACGAGCAGAGTTCAGCTGAGGATAGAGCTCTAGAATGTCCAGAAGGAAGAATTTTGCCAGAAGTCAGCTTTAGAACCTCTTCAACGAAATGTGACCACTCACTAGCCACACAAACACTGGCACAGACAGCTTCAGAGCTCATGTTCTGAGCCCAGTGACGGTGTTGTAGCCTGTGGAACTTCCACAGTGAGAAAGAGCAACATTTCAGGTCACACATCTTCAGGTTTCACTGTGACACAGCATCAGTGCATGCAGCACTGTTTGCTAACTCAACAACAAAAGCCCAGCTTCAGAGAGTGAACAATCCTTACTCACAACAATTACAAAGAGCCAATCTGAGCCAGCGTGTGATGTGACATAGGAAACGTTGCAATGTAATGTACCCAAGGCACAAAGATCACAAACTAAACCAAGAGCAAAACAATGACATAGCTGACCACGGAGGTGGCAATAGCCCACAAGTGTCCTTTATTTATAGACAAGTTGAAATAATATAATCTTACTCTGCTTAGGGGCATGGAGTTCACTGGACTTTCCTCTTGTAAAGATGATGAAATCCTCCCTCTTTCATAGGCCATGTCGAAGTCTGAGCAAACTCCTTTTTGTATCCCTGAAAGGCCAGTAAAACATGCAGTTACAACCCTCGAGTTGTGAAATGGAATGAACTGCAATTCATTCGCTGCACAACATTCACTATATGTTCAGCAAAATCAGTCTTTCACCAGATTATTACCTGGCATCACTGTTTGAGAGAACAGTCAATAATCAATGCATAGGGAGGAACAGATTGGCCCGGTACAGGAGTAGGGAGGTGTAGTGAGGAAACAAAGGGAAGGACAAGGAGCAGGAGGGTAGGTTGTGGGAGAAAGAGGAGGGAAGTAGATAGAGGGGGAGTGTTGGGAGACAGAGGATGGACAGAATAAGAAAACAGTTTAAAATAGCTAACAATGTGACATTCCCCTTTAATAGATCAACTAGAAAGTGCAGATACAGCTGTACTATCTGCCAATTCCATAAATGAATTTCAGTTTGGTTCTTAGAATATTAAAATTAAAAACTGAGAATATCTTTAAATGATGTAATCTGGGTGCACTTTTGAAGATACTGCTGTATATACTGTCGAAATGTTGTCCCTGGTCTTACCAGAAATATCCAATGGCATGGATATACAGCGGCTCAGCAATGCTCCCCGATTATTCTCCAAAATTGGTCCTTTTAATACTTCATTTCCTGTAGGCAGGCAGACAGATGGACAGAGAGAGAGAGAGAGAGAGAGAGAGAGAGAGAGAGAGAGCGCTAATGCATTGTGAATAGCACAACCACAGGGTCAACACTAGACTGGCTGCCTCAGCACAGAGGCTGTTCCTGTAGGAATGAGGAGATGTGGTCACCCTCTGGGTCGAGAAACTGTGAAGAAAGTCCATATATTTGACATGTAATGTACATCATCAACACTGAATACAAATGCAAACAATCTCTCTCTCTCTCTGTCTCACACACACACAATGTTGAGGTTGGATGATCACATGAATACTTTTTATAAATTTTAGGAATGAAAGTATATTTCTGGAGGAAACATTACTTGGCTCAGGGACGTTGCATTAGACGGACACCTAGAGAAGAAACACACAAGCAATCTCAATATTTGTGACCATTTGAGTCTGTCTCCGCCTCACACACTATCCCTTTCTCAACTCTTGTCTATACTACTGAGGCTGCTTTAATGAAATACTGGTAAAATGAAAGCCTGTGTTGAGCACTGTTCCATGTTCCACCACCAACGTTCAAAACAGAGTATGACCATGCTGCTTCTTTAACAAGGTCACGTTACCCTTGGTTTTTCTTCTCAAAAGGGTTGTACGAGGCAGAGTTGCTGAGATGTCGGTTTGGATGGGTTTTAGGGCCAATTTGATTATAGCTGACAGGCACTGCCTCAAGCAAAAGGCTTTCAGGTTTAAAAAAACCATTGTACAAACCAAGGGGATTGGCCAGTTCTCCCAGCTCAGATTGGTTTTAGCAGGCAGTCAGTTTTTTTTTCCCAGGCTTCTGGCCAAAGAATCAGCTCCATGGAAGAAGGTGTTCCATGCTGAATCCCTCTACCACCTCTCTCTCTCTCTCCAGTGAGACCCTGTGTTTGATTGTCCCTTTTGTGCCAATTAAATTGGGATGGTCTGTTGGGTTTTCAGGTCGAGTCATAGAGATGTACAGCATGGAAACAGAACCCTTCAGTCCAACCCGTCCATGCCAACCAGATATCCCAACCCAATCTAGTCCCACCTGCCAGCGCCCGGCCCATATCCCTCCAAACCCTTCCTATTCATACACCCATCCAAATGCTTCTTAAATGTTGCAATTGTACCAGCCTCCACCACATCCTCTGACAGCTCATTCCATACACGTACCACCCTGTGTGTGAAAAAGTTGCCCCTCAGATCTCTTTTATATCTTTCCCCTCTCACCCTAAACCTATGTCCTCTAGTTCTGGACTCCCCGACCCCAGGGAAAAGACATTGCCTATTTCCCTTATCCATGCCCCACATAATTTTATAAACCACTATAAGGTCACCTCTCAGCCTCCGACACTCCAGGGAAAACAGCCCCAGCCTGTTCAGCCTCTCCCTACAGCTCAAATCCTCCAACTCTGGCAACATCCTTGTAAACCTTTTCTGAACCCTTTCAGGTTTCACATCTTTCCAATAGGAAGGAGACCAGAATTGCTATTCTCTATTCTGTTCTCCTTTGTTTGTGTTTCATTTAGTACTCTGCAAATAAATTCTGTCTTGTTTGAAACTAAGTATCTGGGCCAGTTGTATCCCTCCTGAAATACCCCCTTCATACCTGCTGCAAACAACTAGCAGAGTTAGGGTCTGGGCTACTTGCCTGAAATGTTTTGAGGGGGTCTGGCCTGGTCCATAACAAGAGACAGACAGACACAGAAATGATTAAAAGAGTAATGTAATATTTCACGCTCCTAATATATCAGATGCCCTGTAGCTCCAAAGCTGTCAGAGGTAGGATCAGCTTGACCCCAGGATGATGGCTTCTCATCCAGCCACAACAGGAGTTAGCGAGGCTCTTACTGGTTAGAGGTGACCTGTCCTTGTTACTCTCTAGATCCCCACAAGCAATGTCCAACACAACATCGTGGGCCAAGGGGCCTGGTCCTGTGCTATACGTTCTGATTTCACAGATGTGGTCTCTTGGAAACAGGGACTTGTGGGGGCCACAGAGAGCTCCCTCCCAATCTAGTGACACAGAAGTGAAGTGCATTACTGCCCCAGCTGGATCGACAGGGCCCAGACCAGGAGCTGCCGTTCTGAGGCAGATACACTGTTGTCCACATCCACCAAGTCATCAGTGAGCTATAGGTTAATGCAAGTGTATGGGAAGACTCTGCCTGTTCGAAGTCACACTATACGTCCTAACAGGACACAGTTACAGCTCTCTGAGTTAGAAGTTTCCTGGACATTTAGTGTATGATCTCTTCACACTTTGAATGGGATGCTGAAGACTCACAACTGTCACCCAGGTGTCTCATACACAAAGGTTTGTAAGAAGCTTGTTATTAGTAACCAGAAGTGTTAGTTTTTGAAAAGAAAATTGAAAAAAGGTTGTTACTTTCCTTAGCAGATTCAGCTCACCTAGTAAAAAATAATACTACAAATCGGAAATAAAAACAGAAATTGCTGGAGAAACTCAGCAAGTCTGGCAGCATCTGTGGAGAGAGAAACAGAGTTACCATTTTGAGTCATATCAAATTTGAACCATGAACCTCTGTTTTTCTCCACAGCTACTGCTGGACTTGCTGAGTTTCTCTGGTACTGTACGTTTGTATTTCATCTGAGACTCTGACACAGTGTCTAAACAGCTTGATCTATGGAGAATGAGATGCATCACTGACCTATTGGAACCATTTGGGTTTCCTCACTAAGTTCTATAGATGTTGCCTTCTCTTGCTCATTCGGAAGAGGTAGACCTGCTTCACTGGTACTTGATGTAGTTACTAGGCGAGGTTCAGTGACTTCAGTATTTGACATGGGTTCAATGGGAGCGATTGAGACCCGTTTCACCACCCGATTCGTCTCCTGCTTCTTTTTAACTATCCCCTCTCCTGTAGAGTCCTGTAATTTAGACTTTTTCTGGCTCTGTGTTTCATCCTGGTTCTCTGACTCTGTAAACATCTCCTTCTCCTTAGGGACCTTGGAGCGCTCTCCCTTCATTATGGACCGCCGCCTCAGTACTTTCTTTTGCCCTAAGCTAGGTGTGCCAACAATTTCAGCCTCGAACTTTACTATTACTACATACATGAAGTCTGGTGGTTCCTTCAACGCGGGGTCCAAAGGCATACCTTTATAAAAAGACAACGTCACAGGTGAATTTTCCATGTACCAAACTATGTGAAGGTCGGTTTTCCACAATTCCTCTTTTCTTTTGTAAAGAACACCAGCTCACAGATACCCTCAGCTGAAATCATTGAGCAGCACCATTCTCAGTTGTTGAGGTTGGTGCAGGTTTCCAATTTCTAGTTTTCTTACAGCAGCATAATTTAATAGAAGCTGCAGTACCACCTCATTCATTGGGGTCACCAGATTGTAGGATTGGGAGTGCAAATCAGACAGGACATGGGGTGGCTTTCAGGGGCAAGGTGTGAGAAACCATCTTATTATAAATACCCAGAAAATGGAGTAGACTAACACGAATTATTTACGAGAAATACTTGAATTTATCGAGCACTTTTTGCAACTTTGGTACATGCAAAAATATTTTACACCCTTGAAATGTTTCTGAAGTCACCAGGGTAATGGAGGAAAATGCAGTGAGCACCCTAGTTAGTGAAAACAAGCTGAACAATGCCAATCGGCCATGACACCATGCAACTCGCCTGTCCTTTCTCAAGTAGGGCAACAGAATCTTTCATGTCCTCCGACTAGGGAAGATGGAGCCTTGGTTCAGTATTGAACTTTAAAAGGTTGCATCTGAGATGATGCAGACTGGATGGTGGCCTTCTGTGTGTGGAGTTGTCCTTTGCCTGAACTCTCTGGTTCAAAATATAGCGATCCCGCTGAGCCAAACCTGACATCTAAAGCCATTTTACTTAAGCTGATGTTTTAAAATATGCTTGTTTTGGGAGCATTTTTCCACATATATTTGTAGCAACAAAATCTGGGTGAAAATAACAGCTCATTAAACAGGGCAAGCTTGGAGAAAAGAAAAGCAATAAAAAGTAGCTATTCTGAACATGACTAAACCTGAAAAAAGAAGACAGCGTAATCCAGTTAGATAGTCACCAAGTGCTGAAAAGGATAAGCACAGTACTTCCAACTTCACTGGGCTTTATAACAGATCAGCCGTGAGGAAAAATGTCAAATGTTAGCTTGTAAAAGCTCTCCAATCCTCCCCTAAAGCCAATTTACATTTACCTACCAATTTACATAACAATCCAGCAGCTTTGAGCCAATTACATAGTTTTGAACTCGAATCAGCATTTCAGTGGAAGAAATGCAGCAGACACTGTGCTCAGCATATCTCAGAACCAAGATCAAGCTAATATCCACTTTGGTGATGCTGCATTTGACCAGCTCTTCAGGGAGACCTCTCCTGGCTATCTTCAAATAATGTCATTATGACATTTTATGTCCATCTTAAAGTTAGAATAGAATTGAGGTTGGAAAAAATGGGATCATCTCCCTCACGGTGATGTTCCCCGGGATCATCCCCCTCACGGTGCGGTGTTCCCCGGGATCATCCCCCTCACGGTGCGGTGTTCCCCGGGATCATCCCCCTCACGGTGCGGTGTTCCCCGGGATCATCCCCCTCACGGTGCGGTGTTCCCCGGGATCATCCCCCTCACGGTGCGGTGTTCCCCGGGATCATCCCCCTCACGGTGCGGTGTTCCCCGGGATCATCCCCCTCACGGTGCGGTGTTCCCCGGGATCATCCCCCTCACGGTGCAGTGTTCCCCGGGATCATCCCCCTCACGGTGCGGTGTTCCCCGGAATCATCCCCCTCACGGTGCGGTGTTCCCCGGGATCATCCCCCTCACGGTGCGGTGTTCCCCGGGATCATCCCCCTCACGGTGCGGTGTTCCCCGGGATCATCCCCCTCACGGTGCGGTGTTCCCCGGGATCATCCCCCTCACGGTGCGGTGTTTCCTGGTTACTAACCCGTGATCATCTCCCTCACGGTGCAGTGTTCCCTGGTTACTAACCCGTGATCATCTCCCTCACGGTGCAGTGTTCCCTGGTTACTAACCCGTGATCATCTCTCTCACGGTGCGGTGTTCCCTGGTTACTAACCCGTGATCATTTCCCTCACAGTGCGGTGTTCCCTGGTTACTAACTCGTGATCATTTCCCTCACGGTGCGGTGTTCCCTGGTTACTAACCCGTGATCATCTCCCTCACGGTGCGGTGTTCCCTGGTTACTAACCCGTGATCATCTCCCTCACGGTGCGGTGTTCCCTGGTTACTAACCCGTGATCATCTCCCTCACGGTGCAGTGTCCCCTTGTTACTAACCCGTGATCATCTCCCTCACGGTGCGGTGTTCCCTGGTTACTAACCCGTGATCATCTCCCTCACGGTGCGGTGTTCCCTGGTTACTAACCCGTGATCATCTCCCTCACGGTGCGGTGTTCCCTGGTTACTAACCTGTGATCATTTCCCTCACAGTGCAGTGTCCCCTTGTTACTAACCCGTGATCATCTCCCTCACGGTGCGGTGTTCCCTGGTTACTAACCCGTGATCATCTCCCTCACGGTGCAGTGTTCCCTGGTTACTAACCTGTGATCATCTCCCTCACAGTGCGGTGTCCCCTTGTTACTAACCCGTGATCATCTCCCTCACGGTGCGGTGTTCCCTGGTTACTAACCCGAGATCATCTCCCTCACGGTGCGGTGTTCCCTGGTTACTAACCTGTGATCATCTCCCTCACGGTGCGGTGTTCCCTGGTTACTAACCCGAGATCATCTCCCTCACGGTGCAGTGTTCCCTGGTTACTAACCCGTGATCATCTCCCTCACGGTGCGGTGTTCCCTGGTTACTAACCCGTGATCATCTCCCTCACGGTGCGGTGTTCCCTGGTTACTAACCCGTGATCATCTCCCTCACGGTGCAGTGTTCCCTGGTTACTAACCCGTGATCATCTCCCTCACGGTGCGGTGTTCCCTGGTTACTAACCCGTGATCATCTCCCTCACGGTGCGGTGTTCCCTGGTTACTAACCCGTGATCATCTCCCTCACGGTGCGGTGTTCCCTGGTTACTAACCCATGATCATCTCCCTCACGGTGCGGTGTTCCCTGGTTACTAACCCGTGATCATCTCCCTCACGGTGCGGTGTTCCCTGGTTACTAACCCATGATCATCTCCCTCACGGTGCGGTGTTCCCTGGTTACTAACCCGTGATCATCTCCCTCACGGTGCGGTGTTCCCTGGTTACTAACCCGTGATCATCTCCCTCACGGTGCGGTGTTCCCTGGTTACTAACCCGTGATCATCTCCCTCACGGTGCGGTGTTCCCTGGTTACTAACCCGTGATCATCTCCCTCACGGTGCGGTGTTCCCTGGTTACTAACCCATGATCATCTCCCTCACGGTGCGGTGTTCCCTGGTTACTAACCCATGATCATCTCCCTCACGGTGCGGTGTTCCCTGGTTACTAACCCGTGATCATCTCCCTCACGGTGCGGTGTTCCCTGGTTACTAACCCGTGATCATCTCCCTCACGGTGCGGTGTTCCCTGGTTACTAACCCATGATCATCTCCCTCACGGTGCGGTGTTCCCTGGTTACTAACCCGTGATCATCTCCCTCACGGTGCGGTGTTCCCCGGGATCATCTCCCTCACGGTGCGGTGTTCCCTGGTTACTAACCCGTGATCATCTCCCTCACGGTGCGGTGTTCCCTGGTTACTAACCCGTGATCATCTCCCTCACGGTGCGGTGTTCCCTGGTTACTAACCCGTGATCATCTCCCTCACAGTGCAGTGTCCCCTTGTTACTAACCCGTGATCATCTCCCTCACGGTGCGGTGTTCCCTGGTTACTAACCCATGATCATCTCCCTCACGGTGCGGTGTTCCCTGGTTACTAACCTGTGACCATCTCCCTCACAGTGCAGTGTCCCCTTGTTACTAACCTGTGACCATCTCTCTCTCAGTGTTGTGTTCCCTGGATACTGCCCTGGGATCACCTCTAATTTCCTTTGTCTACTACGGCTTGGCCCTCCGACCCATTTTGCTTTTATGCTGGACAGGAATAAACAGTTGTTGCAGCTCATCATCCTTGAATGTTTGTCATTACCTCTCCACTGTCATCCCTTTCAGTAACTCTCCCCTATCTATCAAGGCCAATCCATGCCTCCTATCTTCATAGTTTCCTTTATTAAGATTCAGCACCCTAGTCTCCAAATCAACTACCTCACTCTACATCTTAATAAAATAATTCTATCACGTTATAGTTGCTCATCTCCAATGGGTCTCGCACAGCTAGATTGGCAATGATCATTACATAATACCCAGCCTAAGATAGCCTGTTGTCTCATTGGTGCATCCATATATTGATCAAGAAAGCCATCCCGTATACACTCCAGGAATTCCTCCTCTACGTTGCTGTGGTTAATTTGATTTGCCCAATCTATGTGCAGATTAAAATCATTCATGATCACTGATACTCGGACTTTCAAAAAGTGTTCAATAAAGTCCTGCGTAAGAGATTATTGTGCGAGATTAAAGCACGAGATTGGGGCAAGTGTATTGAGATGGATAGAAAACTGGTTGGCAGACAGGAAACTAAGAGTAGGAATTAATGGGTCATACAGAATCCTTTTCAAATTGGCAGGTAGTAACTAGTGGGGGTGCCATGGGAATCTGTGCTGGGACCCCAGCTATTCACAATATATATTCATGATTTGGATGAGGGAACAAAATGTAACATCTCAAAGTTAGCAGATGATACCAAGTTGGATGTGACGGGATGCAGAGACCCTGCAGCACAATCTGGACAGGTTGGGTGAATAGGTAAACCAATGGCAGATGCATTATTATTTGTATAAATGTGGGGTATTCACTTGGAAGCAAAAGTAAGATAGCAGATTACTACACTCCAGAGTTCTGAAGGAAGACAGCTGAAGAGATGGTGGAGGAGTTAATGATGTGATTTCAGGAATTACTAGAATCAGGGAGGGTTCCAGAGGACTCGAAAATCGTGAACGTGACACTGCTGTTAAAAAGGAAGTAAGGCAAATGACAGAAAATTACAGACTGATTAGCCTAACCTCAGTCGTGGGTAAGATCCTGGAATCCTTTGTGAAGGATGAGGTTTCTGAATACTTGGAAGTGTGTGGTAAAATAGGGCAAAGTCAGCATGGTTTCATCAAGGGGAGGTCATACCTGACAAATCTGCTACAATTCTTAGTGGAAGTAATAAGCAGGTTACACCAAGGAGAGCCAATGGATATTATCTATCTGGACTTCAAGAAGGTCTTTGACAAGGTGCCGCACAGGAGGCTACTGAGTAACTGAAGGCATTCTGGCTAAGTTTGCAGATGATACCAAGATGGGTGGAGGTGCAGGTAGCATTGAGGAGGTGGGGAGGCTGCAGGAGGATTCGGACAGGATAGGAAAGTGGCCAAAGAAGTGGCAGAAGGAGAACAATGTGGGAAAGTGTGAGGTCATGCACTTTGGTTGGAAGAATAGAGGCATGGACTATTCTCTAAATCAGGAGAAAATTCAGAAGTCTGAAGTGCAAAGGGACTTGGGGGAGATCTAGTCCACAATTCTCTCAAGGTAAACCTGCAGGTTGAGGCAGTAGTTAGGGAGGCAAATCCGATTATGGTAGTTATTTCAAGAGGGCTTGAATATGAAAGCAGGGATGTACCTCTGAGGCTCTATCAGTCTCTGATCAGACCACATTTGGAATATTACGTGCAGTTTTGGGCCCCATATCTCAAGGAAGCATGTACTGGCCTTGGAGCATGTTCAGAGCAAGTTCACGAAAATAATCTCAGGAATTAAAAGTTTAACATATCAGGAATGTTTGAGGAATCTGGGTCTATGCTCGATGGAGTTTAGAAGGATGGGGTGGGGGTATCTAATGGAAACTTACAGAATACGGAATGGCCTGGACAGAGCAGATGGTGGGAAGATGTTTCCATTGGTAGGAGAGACTGGGACCCAAGGGCACAGCATTAGAGTAAAAGGAAGACCTTTTAGAATGGAAATAAGGAGAAACTTCTTCAGCCAGAGAGTGGGGAATCGATGGAATTCATTCCCACAGAAGGCTGTGGAGGCCGGGTCGTTGAGTATATTTAAGACTGAGATAGATAGGTTCTTGAGGATCAAGGGGATCAAGGGTTCATAGACTCCCTACGGTGTGGAAACAGGCTATTTGGCCCAATAAGTCCACACTAACCCTCCGAAGAGTAAACCATCCAGACCCATTCCCCTACCCTATTACTCTACATTTACTTCTGACTAATGCCCCTAACCTACACATCCCTGAACACTATTGGTAATTTCCCACGGCCAATCCACCCTAACCTGCATATCTTTGAACTGTGGGAGGAGACCCACGCAGACACAGGGAGAACGTGCAAACTCCACATAGACAGTCACCCGAGAATGGTATCAAACCTATGTCCCTGGTGCTGTGAGGCTGCAGTGCTAACCACTGAGCCACTGGGCTATTTTCTGGGTGGTAGATTGTTAAGGTGCAAAGATGGCCTTTAGTAGAGTGATATGCTCTACGTGTTGGATGTGGGAAATGAGGGAGAGTTTCCACATTACTGATGATTATGTAACACCAGGGTTATACTCCTTCAACAAGGAGCAGTGCTCCGAAAGCTAGTGCTTCCAAATAAACCTGTTGGACTATAACCTGGTGTGGTGTGATTTTTAACATTGTCCACCCCTGTTCAACACTAGCACCTCCACATAATGACTGATGATTATGTCTTAGGAAGTGCGTTTGGCTGCGAATCCTATCACTTTGCACAGAAAGTGGCAGTTACAGGCAATGTAAAATTTACAGGATCTAGGGAATGTGATGGATGGCAGTTATAGAAAGGGAAAAAAATCACAGATATAGTCAGGCAGATGGTTACCGCCAGGAAAGCTAGGAGAGGGAGGCAGGTAGTCTCCTGTGGCTATTCCCATCTCAAACAAGTATGCTGCTCTGGAAAATGTAGTGGGTGATGGACCCTTAGGGGAATGCGGCAACAACAGCCAAATTTCTGTTACCAAGACTGACTCAAATGTAACAAAGAGAACGTAAGATGCAAGCGGCTGATTGTGATAGAGGACTCTCTAGTCAGAGACAGAGCCAGACATTTCGGCAGCTGACAGTGAATAATCAGAATGGTGTGTTACCTCCCTGGTGCCAGGATCAAGGCCATCTGAAAGTATGCAGAATATTCTCAAAGGGGAGAGGGATCAGCAGCAGGTCATTGTACACATTGGGACCAACAACGTAGGAAGAGAAAAGGACGAGACTCCGAAGGGAGAATATAGGCAAGAATTTAAAAGCAAGGTCCATGGGGGTGGTAATATCTGGATTACTCCTGGTGCTATGAGCTAGTGAGGACAGGAATAGGAGGATAGAGCAGATAAATGCATTGTTGAGGTGCAGATGCAGGGGAGAGGGTTCACATTTTTGGATCATTGGATTCTCTTCTGGGGTGGAAGTGACCTGTACAAGGAGGACGGATTGCATCTGAATTGGAAGGGGACTAATATACTGGCAGGGAGATCTTCTAGAGTTGCTCAGGAGGATTTAAACAAGTGGTAGGAGGGGGAAGAGGGTGGGACCCAGGGAGATAGTGAGGAAAGTGATCAGCCTGAGACTGGTACAGTTGGGAAAAGGAGTAAGTCAAACAGCGCAGACAGGAACAAAGCAGAGAACAAGGTAGGACTGACAAATTAAACAGCATTTATTTCAATGTACGAGGCCTAACAGGGAAGGCAGATGAACTCACGGCATGGTTAGGAACATGGGATTGGGATATCATAGCAATTACAGAGATGTAGCTCAGGGATGGACAGGACTAGCAGCTTAGTGCTCCAGGATACAAATGCTATAGGATGGGGGCAAGAGAGAAGGAATAGCATTTCTGATAAGGGATAACGTTACAGCTGCACTTAGGGAGGTTATTCCTGGAAATATGTCCAGCAAAGTCACTTGGCTGGAACCGAGAAATAAAAAAGAGAAGATCGCCTTATTGGGATTGTACTGTAGGCCCCACAATACTCAGTGAGAAATTGAGAAACAAATTTATAAGTAGGTCTCAGTCATCTGTAAGAATAATAGGATTGTTATGATAGTGGATTTTAACTTTCCAAACATAGACTGGGACTACCATAGTATTAAGGGTCTAGATGGAGAGGAATTTGTTAAGTGAGTACAAGAAAATTTTCTGATTCATGTGCAGGTGATGCAACTCCTACAGAAGGTGCAAAACCTGACCTACTCTTGGGAAATAAGGCAGGGCAGGTGACTGAGGTGTCAGTGGGGGAGCACTTTGGGGCCAGCAACCATAATTCCATTAGTTTCAAAATAGTAATGAAAAAGAATAGACTAGATCTAAAAGTTGAAGTTCTAAATTGGAGAAAGGCCACTTTTGATGGTATTAGGCAAGAACTTTCAAATGCTGACTGGGGGCAGATGTTCACAGGTAAAGGGATGGCTGGAAAATGGGAAGCCTTCAGAAATGAGATAACAAGAATCCAGAGATAGTATATTCCTGTTAGGGTGAAAGGGAAGGCTGGTAGGTATAGGGAATGCTAGGTGACTAAAGAAATTGAGGGTTTGGTGAAGAAAAAAGGAAACATATGTCAGGTATAGACAGGAGAGATCGAGTGAAACCTTAGAAGAGTATAAAGGAAGTAGGAGTATACTTAAAAGGGAAATCAGGAGGGCAAAAAGGGGACATGAGATAGCTTTGGCAAATAGGGCTGAGACTAATCCAAAGGAATTTTTTAAATACATTAAGGACAAAAGTGTAACTAGGGCAAGAATAGGGCCCCTCAAAACCAGCCAGGCAGCCTCTGTGCAGAACCGCAGGAAATGGAGGAGATACGAAACAAGTATTTTGCATCAGTGTTTACTATGGAGAAGGACATGGAAGATACAGAACATGGGGAAACTGATGGTGACATCTTGAAAAATGTCCACATTACAGAGGAGGAAGTGTCTCAAAATGCCTAAAAGTAGATAAATCCCCAAGAACTAATCAGGTCATAGGCACAGCGGGAAGCTAGAGAAGTGATTGCTGGGCCACTTGCTGGGATATTTGTATCATCGATAGTCACAGGTGAGGTGTCGGAAGACTGGAGGTTGACTAACGTGGTACCACTGTTTAAGAAGGGCGGTAAAGACAAGCCAGGGAACTATAGACCGGTGAGCCTGACCTCGGTGGTGGGCAAGTTGTTGGAGAGAATCCTGAGGGACAGGATTTACATGTATTTGCATGGGCAAGGAGTGATTGCGGATAGTCAAATGGCTGCGTGTGTGGGAAATCATGTCTGACAAACTTGATCGAGGAGTGGCAGATGGAGTTTAATTTAGATAAACCAGAGGTGCTGCATTTTGGAAAGGCACATCAGGGCAGGACTTATACACATAATGGCGAGGTCCTGGGGAGTGTTGCAGAACCAAGAGACCTTGGAGGGAAGGTTCATAGCTTCTTGAAAGTGGAATCTCAGGTAGATAGGATAGTGAAGGTAGCATTTGGTATGGTTTCCTTTATTGGTCAGCGCACTGAGTACAGGAGTTGGGAGGTCATGTTGCAGCTGTACAGGACGTTGGTTAGGCCACTGTTGGAATATTGTGTGCAATTCTGGTCTCCTTCCTATCGGAAAGATGTTGTGAAACTTGAAAGGTTTCAGAAAAGATTTACAAGGATGTTGCCAGGGATGGAGGATTTGAGTTATAGGGAGAGGCTGAACAGGCTGGGGCTGTTTTCCCTGGAGCGACGGAGGATCAGGGGTGACCTTATAGAGGTTTACAAAATTATGAGGGGCACGGATAGGATAAATAGGCAAAGTCTTTTCCCTGGGGTTGATGGAGTCCAGAACTTGAGGGCATAGATTTAGGGGGAGAGGGGAAAGATTTAAAAGGGACCTAAAAGGACAGGATTTTTACACAAAGGGTAGTGTAAGTATGGAATGAGCTGTTAGAGGAAGTGGTGCAGGCTGGTACAATTACAGCATTTAAAAGGCATCTGGATGGGGTATATTAATAGGAAGGTTTTAGAGGGATATGGGATATGCACTGTCAAATGGGACTAGATTAATTGAGGATATCTGGTCAGCATGGATGAGTTGGGTCGAAGGGTCTGTGTCCGCGCTGTACATCTCTATGACCATTAGAAATTGCTGCCGAAAAGGTTAAATGCATATCCTTGCAGGAGATCAAAGTAATGGGATAGTGACACCTAGAGGTCAATCACCAGCTGTACACCTGCCTTGAACCATTTCAAACCCTGATGTGGAGTATTGGACTGGGGTGGACAAAGTTAAAAATCACACAACCTAGCGTTGTATGGTTTCTAACATTTTCAAACCCTGCAGCTCACACAGGAAAACTTACAGTTTAATCAAAGTATGCTAACTCAAATAAATTGAAATGTCAAATAAATGTCACTATATTTCAAAGCTTTCCACTGCTGCACAGGTCCTTACCACTAACCAGCCCTCAAACCCGGAATTGGACATGGAGTCTGAATAAAACTTTGTTGCCCAATCAATGGGAAAACAGTGAGGAGAATTACAGGAGAATTCATGCCAGTCTGTCACTTTGTGATTCTTAATCAAAGGATTGCGTTTTCAATCTTGAATTGGTAGGTGGCATATCCAGTAATTATCTTCAGCTCTTTGAGTTTGAGTTCAGAATTCGAGGGGCAGGTGGAGTCACTAGGGAGAGTCAAAGGATCTGTTCCAGGAGTAGGGCACCCCACAGGCAGACAGAGTGGAGGACAGTCAATGGGCAGCTATTAGGAAGAAGCAGGAAGTACGAGAAGCCTCAGTGTGTGAGGCCACCATCAAACCAGAATGGGAGGTTGCTCAGACACAATACCCTGAAGGAGGGCAGTCTTGGCTATAGCACCAACCTCTAGATTACCTTTGGTGCCTTGTATTGG
The DNA here is from genome assembly GCF_037043375.1 of Chiloscyllium plagiosum. Classification (NCBI taxonomy): domain Eukaryota; kingdom Metazoa; phylum Chordata; class Chondrichthyes; order Orectolobiformes; family Hemiscylliidae; genus Chiloscyllium; species Chiloscyllium plagiosum. The sequence goes on from NW_028270183.1 coordinate 36,546,166, forward strand.
CAGAAGTAGCAATAGGAAGATAGGGAGGATTCATGCCTGGAGTGAAGCATAGTGCAGGAGGAAGGGTTCACATTCTTGGCTCAATGGGGCCAGTCTGGGGGCAAAAGGCACCTACTCAAAAGGAGTACATTGCATCTCAATGGGACTTAGACCAACGATCTTGGGAGCTTAAAAACCAAAAGAACGGTGGATGCTGGAAATCTGAAACAAAACCAATAAGAGAAATCACAGGAAAAAAACCTTAGCAGGTCTGGCAGCATCTGTGGAGTTCTGAATAACATTAACTCTGCTTTCTCTCCACAGGTGCTGCCAGACGTGCTGAGTTTTTCCAGCAATTTCTGTTTTTGTTTTTGATCTTGTGAGTATCCCCACTTGTGTGGTTTGGGCATGTTTAAACTAAACTGGGTGGGCACCAGTATGTATAAGAAAAGAGGAATAAGGTGCTGAAAGGAGTGAGCGTGTTCGATAGTACTGGATAGGAAAGCACTACCAAGCCAGATAGGAACAGAATAAGAGACATGCAAGGAATCCACTGGTGAAAAACATAAATAACCACATGGAATGTAATATAAAATTCTGCAGAAATTCAGGCATCATCTGTACTGAGAGAAACAAAGTTAATGTTTCCAATCCAATATGACTCTTTTTCACAAGATGTCATGTAGTGGCACTAAAATAAACATGGTTAAATGTGTGTGTGTGTGTCTGTCGGTGTTTGTGTGTCTGCGTGTGTGTAACACTCCCTCACCTCTCTCCTGTCTTTCAGTTTTGGCAACAACTCCAGTCCACCCTCTCAGACCTGGCAGAACGCTCCATCGGCCATACATTGGCTGTGCCAAAGTGTCCTTTATTCTGTGATCAAAAGAGAGGATGCCCCTGATAGGTCAAGCACAGAATCTATTTGGTTAAATTTGAGAATCGTAAAGTGTGTAATAGTTTACTGGGGGCATTCTATTGTCTCCAAATAGCGAAGGAACAAATTGAAGAGAAACCATAGTGATGGGCAAAAACTACGGAATCCCAAAACTGTGAGACTAAAAATACTTCAATATTGAGTGGGATAAATGGGGTTGAGTAATGGGAAACTAAAGAGGGGATTTCTGAAATGCGCACTGGGAACCTCCCTGATCAGCATGTTTTTAAGTTCAATTAGGAAGGAGACACTGTTGAATCTCGTGATGACAAATGTAAGTGGCGGGGGGGGGGGGGGGGGTGTCTAAGTGGGCCAAGAGTCAATAGGGTGAGAGAAAACTTATGAACCGCAAGGTCCCAACTTTAGTGGTGGATCGAGCCAGCAAGAAGTCAGACCATTGGGCAGTTTGCAACAGAACATTGGTTTAATTTTTAAGGAAGAGATGTTCTGGGTACAGGCCGAGCATATTCCAACAAGAGGGAAGGACAGGCAACCAAAGGCAGGGCTCCTTGGCTAGGAAAGGAAATAAAGAATATTAGGTAACAAATTAAAAAAGGAGGGTGATGGGAATTCTACAAGACCGAACCAGACATAAGGTGGCGATATATGTTTAATGGAGCAGGACTAATCATAGCCTTACAGCCCAAGGTGATAAAGGATGATAACAGACTGACTTGCAAAAACCATTCAATCCTCCCACGATACAAGGGAGCTGCCAGAGGATTGGAAAGTGGCATACATAGCACTTCTGACTAAACGAATGGTGCAACTAGTAACTACAGGTGGGTCAATTTGACATCAAATAAAAGTAAAATACTGCAGATGCTGAAAATCTGAAATAAAGGGAGAAAATGTTGTAGAAACTCAGCAAGTCTGGCAGTATCTGAGGAGGGAAGACTAAATGTTTCAAGACAATCTGACTTTGGCAGAACAATCTGACATCTGTATTGGGTAAGCTCTTAGAATCAATAATCAGACAAAACAAAAATCAACAAGCATTAAAAGTTTGAGTTAGTTAAGGAGAACCAGCATAATTTGTGTTTGATTAATTTAACACAAAGTTGGAGGACGAAACGTAACAAGATGTCTATTTAGATTTGAGGAAAGCTTTTGACTATGCGCCACATAAAGACTAGTTAACAAAACTGAGTCTCAAGGAAAAGAAGGATCAATGTCAATGATTAAAAAAAATAGAAAACATGATTTGATTGTAAAATGGTTAACTGTCAGACTGAGTAGTGAGTGGTGTTTCCCAAAGGTCAGTGCTGGGGCTACTGCTTTTTCTGATATAGATGCATCGTGAACTTGATATTGGAATACAGCTTAAAATGTCAAAAGTTGCTGATGTTACAAACTTGAAGCTATGGTACGCAGTGAGGATGGTACAAACTGACTGCAACAGGATATGGATGCTCCAAGGGAAAGGGCAGACAAGTAGCAGATGGAATTTATTGGAAATGTGAGGTTCTGCATTTTGGCAGTAGTGAGAGTGAGAGAGCACGAGCAAGAGTGCAGGCAATTGTGGACGAAAGGCGTAATTCTGAAGAGTATGGGGAGACAGAAGGACCTTGGAGTAACTGCGTTAATCTTTAAAGGTAGCACAAGGTGATGAGAGAAGGGGTAACAAACTACATAAATTCGTTCACTATTCACAAATAGGCTATTGAGTACAAAAGCAGGAAAGCTATGCTGAACATTTGTATAGCTCTGGTGAATCACAACCAGAGGAATGTAGCCAGCTTTTGTCACTCCAATTTAGGAAGGGTTTAGGTTCCCTGAGAGGGTGCACAGGAGATTTACTAGAATTTAGCGACAAAGTTCAACTGGAGAAGGTGGGGTAGGTAGGAAAGGGGCCTTCAGGAATGCATGACAGAGGTGTACCAGGATACAACAGATTTACTTGGGGTGATACACAGGGTCACAGTTTAACATCGCATCAGGAAGATAGCATCTCAGATAGCAAACCACTCCCTCAATACTGCACTAGACTGTTCTGCTAATGACTTAGAGTGCGACCTGAACCTTCTGATTCATGATGTGGAGGTGCCACTGTTGGACTGGGGTCGACAAAGTTAAAAATCACATGACACCAGGTTATAATCCAACAGGTTTATGTGAAAGTACAAGCTTTCAGAATGCTGCTCCTTTGTTAGATAACTGGTATCACGGGATTTTTATCATGTGATTCACAGCAGCGAGTGTTGGTCACAACTGATAGAATAGGACTGAAGACAGTTTTGCTGAGAACGGTAGTGAAACTAGGGGACTCGAGTCTGAGTTAAGTCGCACTAGATTTAGTTTGTAGTTCTCATCTCAAAACCAGTTAAAGTCCATGAGGGAACAAGAGGCAAAGAGAGAAGCAGGTCTGTGGACTCTTGGTCTTCATAAATGAAGGAGGAGGTGAACAAGGATGAATTTCAAGACAGTATGAGGCTAAGACAGAAGCCAAGTCTCACAAAGACCTTCCATCCGAGCTTAACTATGAGCAATGCCATGGAGCGGAGGGCAGAGGGAGGCTACCACAGAATTGTAGAATTGTTACAGCAGGGAAGGAGGTCATTTGTTGTGTCTTTCATTGGTGCTCTCCGTGGCAGTGATTTACATAGGGCTGTTCTTCTCAAGTCTTTCTGTAGCCCTGCATATTACTCGTTTTCAGAAAACTCTTCTTGGGAATCTTGCTGCACCTTTTCTTACACCTGCACATTATTTCCAAAGTACAATGCCCAGAACATCCTGAACCAGTGCTCCATACTGTTGTATTAGGTAGCTACAGTTGGACATAGTACAGCATGGAAGAAAGGCTTTTCAGCTCATTGTGTCCAAGCCGGTCATCAAACATCCAAGTATTCTCATTGTATTTCCTAGCACTTGGTCCATGGCCATACATGAGCATTTCAACAGTTCATCTAAATACTTCGATGTCTTGAAGGTTATGGTTTTGACCACCCTTTCTAGCAGAGAGTTCCAGAAAACCACCACTCTCTGGTAAAAAAAAAAATTCCTCAAATTCTCTCAAAATTTTCTGCTCCTTCCCTTAAATTTATGCCCTCTAGTTACTGAATCCTTTCCTTGTCTCAATGTTTCTCCCTTTGTTATCCTAACTATGCCCCTCAACTTTATAGACCTCAATCAGGTAGCCCCTTAGCCTATCCAGTCACTCTTCATAGTTGTACTGGTCCTGGCAATATCCTGGTGAATCTCCTCTGCCACCCTTCCTTCAGTACAATCACATCCTTCCCATGGTGTGGTGGCCGGAACTGCACACAATACTCCAGCTGTGGTCTAACTAATGCTATCTTCGACTCCATCATAATCCCCTTGCTCTTGTATTCAATGTTCCAACTTAAAGGCAAACATCCCATATTCCTTCTTAACCACTTTATCCTTCAGTCCTGCAGCCTTCCTGCACACCAAGTTCCCTCTGATCTTCCATACTTCCCAGGGTCCTACCATTTCATCAAGTACTTTCCTGCATTGTGTAATCTCCCAAAATGTAACATCACACACTTTTCAGGATTAAATTCCTTTTGTCACTGTTTGGCCCGTCAGACCAGCCCACCTATATCATTCTGTACCTGAAGGTTTTTCACCTTGTGATTTACAACACTATCAATTTTTTGTTGTCTGCAAACTTACCGATGCTTCATCTCTAGATCTTTAACATCACTAAATGAGTGTCATGAAAACCGTGGAAGAAAGGAACTGCATGCTCTCCACAAGTTTTTCAGGCAACTCCATCTGTTGCCTGAAAAAGCCAGTGCACTGAAGACACTGAAAAGGTGTAGCTCACTTGTGTGCAAATATAGTTATTTTCCGAATTATTAGTCAGCCATAAATCTATTCCAGCTGAAAATCTGAAAAGCACATAAATGTAGTAATTACAGCCAAAATGTGTCTAGCATCAAATAAATAGTGGTTAGAAAACTCCTGCTGAGCTCCAAACAACCAGCCTGACTGTGCAGTAATAGAAGGCTATGCAAATATATGGAAAGAAATTCTATAAATGAGACTGTTGATGCAAATACTGCTTGGTACTGTGAATGTCACAATAATTAGGCAAATGAGAATGATAATCCCCTTCGTCTAACAATACTGCTTCTATACTTCAGATGCAGTGTTTTCAAACCAACTAGTGGGAAGTACAGTCTCCTTAAATATATGCATCTAAAGTGCTGGTGCATCAACTATTCAGTCACAAGTGATGACATGGAAAAAAAAACAGTTGAGTACATTCTAGTCAGTGTTGAAACTTTATTGCTGGAACAGCACAGCAGGTCAGGCAGCATCCAGGGAACAGGAGATTCGACGTTTCGGGCACAGGCCCTTCTTCTACATTCTAGTCAGACTTGCTGAAGATACGAAGTGGGAAAGCAAGTTGTGCGGTGGACAGAGATGGTTATAGGCAGATTAAGTGAGCAGGTAAAAATGGAGTATAATATGGGAAACATAGAATTTCATAAAATCTCTACAGTGTGGAAACAGGCCCTTCAGCCCAACAGGTCCACACCAATTCTCTAAAGAGTATCCCACCCAGACTCATTTCCCCTATTACTCTACACTTCTCCCTGACTAATGCACCTAACCTACACATCCCGGAATACTATGGACAATTTAGCACAGCCAATTCACCTAACATGCATATCTCTGGACTGTGGGAAGAAATCAGAGCACCCGGAGGAAACCCACGTAGACATGGGAAGGATATGCAAACTCCATACAGACAGTCGCTCGACGCTGGAATTGAACCAGAGTCCTTGGCGCTGTGAGGCAGCAGTGCTAACCACTGAGCCACAGTGCCATCCCATGAAGCTGCCTACTTGGTTGTTAAGACTACAAAAGCAAATTAATTAGAAGGAGGAAGAATGCTACAATATGGGAAGCTGTGCATCACCATAAATGAAACAGGAAGCATTTAGAAAGGCAAATGGAATTCTGGCCTTCATTGCAAGGAAGATGACAGCATAGAAACAGAGAAAGGACTCTGAATGCAGCACTTCAAGTAGGCAGCTTGCTGTCATCATCTCAAGGGCAACCAGTGACAGGCAATGAATACTGTTCCAGCTGATGACATCTTCACCCCATAAGTGAATAGAGAAGAGGTCTTGCTACAACTGTACCTCTAGTTTTTAGTCAGTGACTTGCACACAGCAAAAATCCTGATCACAAGGATTGAAATTGAGAGCTCTGGGAAAGATGGGAATAAGTTTGGGGAAGTAACAATGCATTCAAGAACCTTCTCCTACACCTTATTTTCAACATAGGTCTATGGAAAGACTGAACAAGTATGGGAAACACAGTCTTGTTTATTCTTTCATGGAGTGTGGGCCTCACTGGAAAGACCAAAACTTGTTATCCCTTCCCTATTGAGGTTGGTGTCATGCTCAGCTATTTCAGAGGGCAGTTAAGAGTGAAGCACATGGAGGCCAGACCAGATAAGGAGGCAGACTTCCTTCCCGCGATGACATTCATTAAACAGACGGATCCTGACAACAATTGACAGAAAGTTTGTGGTCACCATAACTGAGACTAACTTTCAGCGTTCTGGAAAGACCACTCCCTCCGTGACTCCCTCGTCAGGTCCACACCCCCCACCAACCCAACCCCCACTCCCGGCAACTTTCCCTGCAACCGCAAGAAATGCAAAACTTGCGCCAATACCTCCCCCCTTACTTCCCTCCAAGGCCCCAAGGGATCCTTCCATATCCGCCACAAATTCACCTGCACCTCCACACACATCATTTACTGCATCTGCTGCACCCGATGTGGCCTCCTCTATATTGGGGAGACAGGCCGCCTACTTGCGGAACGTTTCAGAGAACACCTCTGGGACACCCGGACCAACCAACCCAACCACCCCATGGCTCAACACTTCAACTCCCCCTCCCACTCCACCAAGGACATGCAGGTCCTTGGCCTCCTCCATCGCCAGACCATAGCAACACGGCGGCTGGAGGAAGAGCACCTCATCTTCCGCCTAGGAACCCTCCAACCACAAGGGATGAACTCAGATTTCTCCAGTTTCATTTCCCCTCCCCCCACCTTGTCTCAGTCCCAACCCTCGAACTCAGCACCGCCTTGCTAACCTGCAATCTTCTTCCTGACCTCTCCGCCCCCACCCCCACTCTGGCCTATCACCCTCACCTTAACCTCCTTCCACCTATCGCATTTCCAACGCCCCTCCCCCAAGTCCCTCCTCCCTACATTTTATCTTAGCCTGTTTGGCACACACTCCTAATTCCTGAAGAAGGGCTCATGCCTGAAACTCTATTCTCCTGCTCCTTGGATGCTGCCTGACCTGCTGCACTTTTCCAGCAACACATTTTCAGCTCTGATCTCCAGCATCTGCAGTCCTCACTTTCTCCTACTAACTTTCAGTTCCAGAGTTTTCTTTTTAAGAAACTAAATGAATTTAAACTGCACCAACTGTTGTGGTGGGGCTTGAATCCATTACCACTATGCTATCTGGATTAATATAACAGCATCATAACCAGGAAACCACCACCTCCCCCAACATTGGCAAAATCAAGTGATTCAAACAGACTGCCCACACAATAATCATCAATAATCACAACAATACAACTGTTGCTGTTTTGAACCAACACCCACCCTACCTGGGTCAAGAACCATCTTCCCAGCTGTATCCTTCTGATCTTCAGCTACTGACACACTGATGAAGCGGCGGTGTCGCACAGGGCTGGTCCGGGTGGTACAGATTAGTTGGGGAATCAGGCGCGATGGCTGGCTCTCCTGACATTAAACAAAGGACATGCTCACCATCAGTGTTAGAGAAGCAAATCCTTTTACACATACAGGCTGTTTGTAGGCCAGTCACCAAGTTATTAAATTAGACCTGCCACGTCACACCCTTGGGTGATCACACTCCAAAGGAAAGGATACCTGGAGTAGAATTTGCAATCACTAACTGCCCATATTGTTCACATTCCCACGTAGGAATCTACTAATTGCTGCTCTCCAGATGAAGCCCAGTTCTTCCACAGAGTGGAAACATATCCTGGGTCATTGGTGCTTATCAGTAAATGGGCTGTCAGAGAGTAGTCACACTCTAATGTCTTATCAGGTCATTATCTCATCAGCAATTTGGGAGATTACTGTTGTGCTAGTCATCAAGTTCCTGAAATGTGAGGAGGTGTAGGATTATTTATTTTGTTAACATGGATGCTGAACTCAATCACTCACCATCATGTCAAGCCATTTTCTATCAGTCTATCTCCATCAATTACAATTCACTTCTGAACAAAATGATTTTACATCAACCCTCCTGGATGATGACTACTCACAAACATATAAAAACGAATGCCCAGAAGCAGGTGGACATCCAGGTACAGAAAATTAATGACCGAGTGGGAAGCAGTTCACAGAGAAAGAGAAAGAGACATGCCAACTGCCTTCATTTTCACTGAGGGCAGAACAGGGGCTGCCTCCACCCACCAGAATCACTCCTGGAAAACCTCTAACCATCAGCTTGCAGAATACCACCCCCTACCCTCCTCATACCCCCACCACTCCTCTCAAACTCCACCCCACGCTAATCAGCCATTCCACATCTTCAGAGACAGTCCTTCAGAACTTTATATTCACTGTGGGTCAGAACAGAGCTTTCATTCAGGAGCTCTTCAAGACGAACAGAGATGACAGAAACATCAGCTCTCTACATGCAGAAGTTTGAAATTCTATTGTGTAATGCTGGCAAATGTAACTGTTACTGCTTCCCAATAGCATCTTCCACTCTTCTCTCACTGCCAACAGTCTACAAGACGTCCCACTCACTCCTTACCTGTTTGACACCACTTTTAAAGGTTAATGCCAGACCCTGTGCACAGGGTGGGCTAGGATGGACAATTTAGGTGCTGTGCAACTTTGACACACTTGGATATAAATCCATTTTGCTAAGTAAACAAAATCTGTAGATCCAATGCAACTTTGCAGTGGAACTCTGTAGGAGGCATGCTGCAATCACACTGGCGCTGCCAGAACAGACAGCACTCTGCTTACGTGCCCCATGTGCCCACCCTCCGGTTCCACATATGGCAGCCCAGCAGCACTGCCATCCCATCTGCATTATGCTGCAAAAGGAATCTTGGCCCTTTAAATCGTGTAATCAGGTGAAGCTTACTTTCACTCAACAAAAGAAGCTGTAAGATTTCCTTACACCAACTGAGTTTCCTGTGGGCAGGGGAAACCTTGAACTCTAATGTAAAAGTGCAAAGAATCAGAGATGGCATTTTTGCACCAGGGGTTCTGACAAGGTCACAACAGGAGATTGAGAGAACTCCTGGAGAAACTGCAAGCATCCAACTACAGGTTCTGGAGCAGAGACAGTGATGAAACAGTCACCTGAATGAAGAGTTCATTGGTCAGGCCGAGGTAGTTATGCAGAGCCACGAATGTCACTCTCTGTAGCCGCACCATGATAATCTGGGAAAGATATAAAAATAATTCAGCAGTGTCTGGGTGCCTTTGGTTTAATTAACCATCATAGAACACATTCGATAGTATGAAACTGAAATTTGCTGAAAGAAAACTTTTAGTCAAAGCCCTTTGTCTTGCACTCAATTAATGCCTGTCACCTTTTTGTTGAGTTCAAACAGGCCCAGAGTGTGCAAAGACCTCTTTCTATGTGCAAACAGGGCCCCATGCTTTATACCATGTAGCTTCCAATACATGCAAGTGTGCCACACTCAACCCAAATGACAATCCTCAATTAGCAATCAGTGTAATTCTTTACACACTCGGGATTATCTCGCAAATACAGTCCAATTGCAAAATCCTGCATACTGTTAGACACTATGTTTATTTTCAGCTATACTTAGTTTCATTTTTTTGTAATATGGATCAGATGTTGCTCCTGATTGATCTTAAATGTGTGAAAAAAAAGCAAAGGATGTGGCTCTGCAAGTGGTTGCTGTGGCCATCACACTATATCCTGATAAAATCATAGATGCAGATCAAAGGCACACAATGTGTTCCAGGGACTTTCAGACCTCACTTTTGCTGCCTTCTAATTTCTGTGTGTTAAAGCAAGAGTCAATATTTCAGTAAACACACACATTGGCCCATAACTATTCCAAACAGGCACTCTGGTAATAGGTACTGCACTTAGGCAAGAAACAATGCAACCGTATAGGAATCATTAAAAGGGCACTCTTCTAATCTGGTTGAGAAACTTCAATTCAACATATTCAATCTGCTAACTTAGACAGGCAATGAAGAACTTACCATATTGCTCACTGAACGTGAAATAGCTCATTTCAATACAGTGAATCTAATCATCTTTCCTATCAAAATGGTCTGATGCCTTCAAAGTCTAGTAAAGAGATGAAGCCATTCAGCGTTTCAAGCCTGTTCCAATATTGATGGGCTTTCTGCAATCTAACTCCATTTATCAGCCAAAGCCCCATACCCTTTGGAATAACCAAAATCTTACAAATAACACTTGATCTTTCACCAATTGCTGTTTGCAGAATAATTCCAAGGTTCTACTAATCTCAAACAATTTTAAACTTCACTTCTGAAAGACCATCCTCCCTTAGTCTGAGACCCATCCAAACAGCAAAAATAGATTTATTTCCATCTTCCTCATCTGTTCCCCTGAATAGCTTCAATATTTTGAGTGAAGTCCAAGGGAACACAATCCTAGTTTGTTTATGGAAGACTCTTAATACTCCAGAGACAACCTGACCAGGTAAGATCTGAAGCTTACTGCTAAGCTTCTAGGTGGCTCAGTGGTTAGCATTGCTGCCTCATAGTTCGAATCCACCATTGGGTGTGACAGTCTGCGTGGAGTTTGCATCTTCTCCCTGTGTCCCGGTTTCCTCCCACAGTCCAAGAATGTGCAGGTCGGTGGTGTGGCATTGGAAAATTGCCCATAGTATACAGATATGTGCAGGCTCTGTGGATTAGCCATGGTAAAATGCAAGGTTAGAAGGATCGAGTTGGAGGGGGGGGGGGGGGGGGTTTGGGATGCCCTTTGGAGCATCAGTGGGTTGAATTGCCTGCTTCCACACTCTATGATACAAGACCCACATTCTACGAACCTTGATTTATTTATCTCAGATGCTGCCAGACCTGCTGAGCTTTTTCAGCAACATCTGTGTTTGTTTATTTCTGCATCTGTTCACAACAGTTTAATGATCTACATACTCCGCTGTTTATAGTTTTCACCATTTAGAAAGTATTTTGTTCTATCTTTTTCTATTCCAAAGTAGATGACTGCATCTTTGCTCAGTGTCTTCATCTATCAAGGTCTCCACGTAATTTCATTATCATTTGCTTCTGTCTACACTGCTAACCAACATTGCCTGCCTTCGTGTCATCAGCAAATGTAGACATGTGGCCTTCTATCCCATCATTCAAGTTGTTAATAAATTTTGTGAATAGTTGAGACCAAAATGGATCCTACCTCCCCATTCAGTGCAAAGCAATCAACATACCTACCTAATGAAATTCATGCCCTAAACCCTCATTGTTACTACTTTCCTACCCCTACCTGTCTTCCAAAACTTTGACCATCATCCTCTCAATTCCGTGCAACACACCTTAAAGTTTACCAGATTGAATCAAACACAACACATATTATATATGTATGTGTATAGGATTTTGATTCAGGGAAACAGTTTTATTTTCTGAACTTTGCAACAATATTATTGCCAAGTCCATTCCCTGTTAAGTTCAGGATTAAGGAGCACATGCTTGGTTTCTAGAAGAGTCCAAAACATAAACTCCCTACTCCAAAACAACTGGCCTCAGCATTGCCTATAGACGTTAATCATGTTCAGTGAGGGCATACACACATTTATTTTTGCAGAAAAGGAATAAACTTTTGCTCAGCCAAAGCTCTCACCTGTACTACTCTGACCAGGCTTTCAGGATACTTCTCAAATATTGTCTGAAATGCCTCCACTGGTAAACAAAGTACAGTTGATTCTTCAGCTGCTCGAGCCGATACCGTCTTGTACGGTCGTTGGTGACCCTGGCATAATTCAAAAGCACCCAGAATTATTTCCATCCCTCATTCAATAACGCACGGCACTCCCACAGACAATGTCTGCAAGTATTTCCACTCAAACTGCAAATCTGAGCGTGGATCACAAAGCCATTAGAATAAACCCAGACACTGGGTAATACGTAAACTCCCAGAAACTGGAGCTAATAGCCACAATTATTTGAGAGTGTATTTGAATTTATCAATGGATTTCAGTAGATGTGTTAGGTTTTCAAAGTTTGAGGATTTGAGGCAATGATATTTACAAGCACTGCAAACAGTGAATGAGCAAGTACAGGGTATGGGGAGGAATTGCCAATCGAAAAACATGCTGAAACGCACTCACTTACCGTTATAACATCAAGAATGCTCAGCAAACTATGCACACTATCACCAGGGAAAATCTCCTTCACAACACACTCCTTTCCATCCTGCAGAAAAATACAAACAACAAAAAATACCTGCATGGTTCTGGTACTGCTAGAGGCTGAGAATCCTGTTCTACAGTCACACCCCACATGATAAACCTTTACAAACACCTTCATGGTGAAAACAGCTTCAATATCATATCCTTGCCCCCAAAGTCATAAGAAATATAAAATTTAACAATAATGTCACGATTTATCTCCTGCAAAAATGAAATCTTTCTTCATATTTGAATGCTACCTTGTGCAGAAAGACAGGCCTCTGGATTACAAAAAGGTTGTGTATTGCAGCTGAGAGTATCTTACCTTTTAAAAAAAAGTGTTACATATGTCTCAGGGATGCAGACAGAGGCCATTAGAGATTGTCCTATTCCACAAATGGGATATTTACTCAAGATTTCTCCAGTATATGAGGAGACAATGGTGTTCTGGTAATGCAACAGCCTATTAGCCCACAGACCCAGATTAATAGTCTGGTTAAATGGTTTAAGTTATGCCAGTTGCTAGAACTTAAACTCTATTACTAAATCTTGCATTATAAAGCTAGTCTATGGTGACTATCAACAGTTGTTGAAAGGCTCAAATCTGCTGCTTGGACTCAGTTTGGCCCGGATGTGACACCAGACCCAGAGGAATGTGGCTGATTCTTTCTGCGCTCTGAAATAGTTTGGGCAAACCACTCAGTTTAAGGCAACTGAGGACAGGCAATGAATGCTGGCCATCCCATGAAACATTAAAACTCTCTACTTTCCCAACCTCGATTAAGAAACTCTGCTGTTCCTATACAGTCCTGTGTATGAACTCTCCACTAACCACTTCAACACACTCCCTTTTTACTGTTTTAATGGCCCGTTTCATCCACTCTGACACACCTAGATTCAACCAGCCCCCCCTGGAAACCCCCACATCACCCCTTGCCTTTCCCATTCATCAAGCTGCTTTCTCTTGGATGGTGTTGAGCTTCGAGTGTAATTGAAGCTGCACCCATGCAGGCAAGTGGAGAACATTCCATCATCCACTTGATTTGTGACTTGTAGTTGGTGCACAAGATTTAAGAAGGCAGGAGATGACAGAACTCCTGGTGGCCCTAGTTAGGATCAGAATCAAGAGCACAGCAAGTACATTTCTAATCATTACAACATTGCAGCGTTAGTACAATTCAGTATAAAGAATATTCTATTTGCTTTGAATCAATAAGCTCCTTTAAAATTTACTACATTAAAAATCAGTTAAGCTAATACTTGACAGAAAATAGTGAGCAGCCACTTATGTGTCTTTTTCTAGGCCAAACTTACAGTTCCCATCAGGCTGAGCTCCAGCTTGCCATCTTGTACCACGTAGATGCTGTTGTCTGCCTGACCCAGTCGGAAGACGTACTCCCCCTGTTGGAACTGCTGGAAGACCATGTGTTTACACAGCTCCAGAAACAGAGGCTTCTCAAAATGGCCGAGAACTCTACAGGGGGCAAGAAATATCAACATTAGATACTGACCCTATCGGGCCCTGTATTTTGGCAGTTATTAGATTTTCAGGGTTTCAATGAATGAGTGCAATCTGAATGGTTAACATGTTGCTCAATTGACAAGAAAAGGTATGTTTGGGTGCATATTAGAAATGTAGATATGGGTGCACATTAAGGAGACTTGCTTGTGGCATAGTGGTAGTGTCCCGTCCTGAATCTGGAGGCCCACGTTCAAATCCCACCTGCTCCAAAGGTGTGTAATAACATCTCTGACCAAAATGATTAGAAAGAAAAGCATCAACATACATTAGGTGTGTATTAAAGCTCTGGGCTAAACTTATGGGGTTCTCTCTCTCTCTCTCTCTCCCTCTCACTTTCTCTATTTGTTTGCTTCCTGGAGAATTCCCAGTTCCCTCAAAATCCATTATGTCCTTGAGAACCTCTTCCCTTCCAGTCAGAAACGCTGCTGAAGTGAACCTGTGCTGGTTTCAGCCCACAGAATCATACAATCCCTCCAGTGTGCAAACAGGCCACATGATCCTCCAAAGAGTAACCCACCCAGACCCATTCCCCTCCCATATTACTCTACATTTCCCCTGACTAATGCACCTAACCTATACATCCCTGAACACTATGGGCAATTCAACGTGGCCAATCCACCTAACCTGCACATCTTTGGATTGTGGGAGGAAACTGGAGCACCCGGAGGGAACCCTTGCAGACATAGGGAGAGTGTGCAAACTCCACACAGACACAATCACCTGAGGCTAGAATTGAACCCATATCGCTAGCGCTGCGAGGTAGCCGTGCGAACCATAGAGTCACCATGCCAATCTTTCCTGCAAAGAAAGCTAAAAAGCTCTTCAACTGGGCTGACCTACCTGAACCCCATTTCACTGTCCCTTTCCTCACTCAGAGGGGTCCTGGGTTACAATCATCCTTAGATTCCAGTGAACTATGTTTTGCACAGCATAGCCTGCATATCAACATGCCTCAAATGGTACAATTAGAGTAAAATTAACTGCAAGAATATTTACATTTACACCACTAAATCTGCTGGGATAGGTGGAGTGAAGCAAATTTCCTTCAGAAAACTAAAATAAAGCTGCATGACACAAGTTCACTTGGCTGGTTCCTGTAACGAAGGGGCTTGTCTTATGAAGAAAGGTTGAACTCATTGGAATTGCTGGAATCCCTTTCAGCTCCAGTGATAAAAAGTGCCACATAAGAGATAATTGTTTGAAACATGCACATGGGATTGAGGATGATATACTAATATAGATTGTGATGGTTAACAGACAGGTAACACCGTAGATTCTGGGTAATCCCAGACGGAGGATGAGAGAAAATCATGGCTGAGAGAGCTGCTTCTTTTTTGAGGATTTTTCTTTCCCTGTGTTGGAGCTGATTTCCTCGATTTTGTGGAGCAGTAATTACTGTTTTATAAGCTGTTTTGGAGAAAGATCAAAACAAGGTAATTTAAAACAGGAGAGGGAGCAGGGACCACATCGGAGGTGAAAAAAAAGAATCAGTGAACCTGCACAGCTGTCTGACCAGGCTGTGAACTTTCACAGACAACTGCCTCTGCTGTTCGTTTCAAATATCTCTGGACATGGAGCTCCGTCTAAGAAAAATAAAGAAAGAGCAAACTTCACAGCTGACCTTGGAGAATCTCAATATGGGGAGTTCCTCACAGCAGGGCAACAGCTCAGCAGTTTGTTCAATCTAATCATACATTGTTTGTAAATCTTTAAGGCGAGTAGGGCTTTTTAAAATATATTTATTCAGATCTGTCTCTAGATTAAATTGTTTTTAAAAATAAAAAACATAGGTATTAAGTTAGCCTGGAGCAGTGTTTTTTTTACAGCAGTAAGGCTGTGCTATATTCTGAGTCAGTAGGTTGTTAAGGTGCAGAGAGAGTCTTTAGTGAGTGATTTGCTCTTTCTGTCGAATGTGAGAGATTATGGAGAATTTCCACGTTACTAATGATTATGACTGCAGGAAATATGTTTGGTTGTGAATCCTATTGCATCGCATGGGCAGGGGTTGGAGCAGCAGCTCGGGGCAATGAGGAATGTACAGGAGCTCGGGGCTGTGATGGGTGGCACTTTCAGGAAGATAGAAAAACCACAGATACAGTCAGGTAGGTGGGTTACCCCCCAGGGAAGGTAGGAGGGGGAGGCAGGTAGTGCAGGAGCTCCTGTGGCTACCCTTCATCTCAAACAAGTATGCTGTTTTGGTGATGGCCTCTCAGGGGAATGTAGCACTGACAGCCAGATTTCGCAGACTGGCTCAACTGTAACAAGGGGTACGCAAGATTCCCAGAGATCAATTGGGATAGGGGACTGGCTAGTCAGAGGCAAAGCCAGACATTTCTGTGGCCAGCAGAGAGATGTCAGAATGGTGTGTTGCCTCCCTGGAGCCAGAATCAAGGATGTCTTGGAGAATCATAGAATCCTTATAGTGTGGAAACAGGCCCTTCGGCCCAGCAGGTCCACACCGACCCTCTGAAGACTAACCCACCCAGACCCATTCCCCTATTACTCTACATTTCCCCTGACTAATGCACCTAACCTACACATCCCTGAATACTATGGGAAATTTGTCATGGCCAATTCACCTGACCTGCACATCTTTGGACTGTGGGAGGAAACCGGAGCACCCGGAGGAAACCCACGCAGACACTGGGAGAATGTACAAACTCCACACAGACAGTCACCCGAAGCTGGAATTGAACCCGGGTCCCTGGCTTTGCGAGGCAGCAGTGCTCACCACTGAGCCACCACGCCACCCCTCTTTTTAAGCAAAAATCAAACATCTCCCGTCAATTCTACCTTGCTTCTAAGTGAGGTTGTAAATGATCTGTAAGTAACCCCCTCCAGCCCCTTGAACGATACCAATAATCCCCAAGGATCTCCACTTTGCTGAGGAACTGGTCTACTCGTAACCCAGCCCTATCCCCCAGTTCAGGTCACCTTGGTGCGATAGACCCAGATAGTGTTAATAACCAGGTGGGAGAACATTGTCTCAGAAGTTACTGAACAATAACGCCGAGGCAGAGTGCGCAGAATATTCTCAAAGGGGAAAGGGACCATCTGCAGGTCATTGAATACATTGGAACCAACAACATAGGAAGAGAAAAGGACGAGATTCTGAGCAGAGAATATCGGAAATTATGCACGAATTTAAAAAAAGAGATCCTCAAGAGAAGTAATACCTGGATTACTCCCAGTGCTATGAGCTAGTGAGGGTAGGAATGGGAGTATAAAGCAGATGAATGCATGGCTGAGGAGCTGGTGCAGGGGAGAAGGATTTTTGGATCATTGGAGTCTCTTCTGAGGTAGAAGTGACCTGTCTAAGAAAGACGGATTGCACCTGAATTGGAAGGAGACTAATATACAGGGAGGAAGATTTGCTAGAGCCACTGGGGAAGAGTTAAACTAGTAGAGGGATAGGGATGGGGGATTAAAGGATCAGTCTGAGGCTGGCGCAATTGGGAAAGGGAGGTGGTCAAATAGTCAAGGCATACAGGAGCAAAGCAGAGATTAAGGTAGATTAGATTAGATTCTCTACAGTGTGGAAACAGGCCCTTTGGCCCAACCAGTCCACACCAACCCTCCGAAGAGTAACCCACCCAGACCCATTTCTGTCTGACTAATGCACCTAACACTATGGGCAATTTAGCATGGCCAATTCACCTGACCTGCACATCTTCGGACTGAGAGTGTAAACCGGAGCACCCGGAGGAAACCCACACAGACACGGGGAGAATGTACAAACTCACACAGACAGTCGCCAGAGGCTTGAATCAAACCTGGGATCCTCATGCTGTGAGGCAGCAGTGCTAACCACTGAGCCACCATGCCGCCCAAACCACTGATTGATTAATTAAACTGCATTTATTTCAATGTGAAAGGCCTGACAGGTAACGCAGATAACCACAGAGCATAATTAGGAGCATGGGACTAGGATATCATAGCTATTACAGAGACATGGCTCAGGGATGGACAGGACTAGCAGTTTTATGTTCCAGGGTATTGATGCTACAGGAAGGATAGAAAGGGGGATGAGAGAGGAGGGAGAGTGGAGTTTTTAAATTAGGATTAACATTACTTCTATACTTCGGCAGAATATTCCAAGGACTACGTTCAGTGAAGTTATTTGGGTGGAACAGAGAAATAAAAAAGGGATGATCACCTTCTTGGGATTGCATTGGAATCGTCGGCCTAACATACAATGAACGGCTGAGGATCCTGGGATTGTATTCATTCGGGTTTAGAAGGTTGAGGGGAGATCTAATAGAAACTTACAAAATAATGCATGGCTTAGAAAGGGTTTATGCTGGGAAGTTGTTTCCGTTAGGTGGGGAGACTAGGATCTGTGGGCACAGCCTTAGAATTAGAGGGGGTCTATTTAGAACAGAGACATTTCTTCAGCCAGACAGTGATGGGCCTGTGGAATTCATTGCCATGGGGCACAGTGGAGGTGGAGACGTTAAATGTCTTCAAGGCAGAGATTGATAAATTCTTGATCTTGCAAGGAATTAAGGGCTACGGGGAGAGTGCAGATAAGTGGAGTTGAAAAGCCCATCAGCCATGATTAAATGACGGATTGGACTCGATGGGCTGAATGGCCTTACTTCCACTCCTATGTCTTACTGTATTATAGATCCCCCAATAACCAGCCAGAAGTTGAGATGCAAATTTGTAAGGAGATCTCAGTTATCTGTAAGAATAATAGGGTGATAATGGTAGGGGAGTTTAACTTTTCCAAACATAGACTGGGACTGCCATAGTGTTAAAGGATTGGATGTAGAGGAATTTGTTAAGTATGTATAAGACAATTTTCTGATTCAGTATGTGGATGTACCTACTAGAGAAGGAGCAAAATTTGACCTACTGTTGGGAAATAAGGCAGGACAGGTGACTGAGGTGTCAGTCAGGGAGCACTTTGGGGCAAATGTGCATAATTCTATTAGTTTTAAAACAGTGATGAAAAAGGATAGACCAGATCTAAAAGTTGAAGTTCTAAATTGGAGGAAGGCCAATTTTGAGGGTATTGGGCAAGAACTTTTAAAAGCTGATTGGGGGCAGATGTTCACAGGTAAAGAGATGGCTGGAAAATGGGAAGCCTTCAGAAATTAGATAACGAGAATCCAAAGACAGTGTGGTGCTGTTAGGGTGAAAGGAAAGGATGGTAGGCATAGGGCATGCTGGGTGACTAGAAAAATTGAGGTTCTGGTCAAGAAAAAGGAAGCATATGTCAGGTATAGACAGCAGGGATCAAGTGAATCCCTAGAGGAGTATAAGCATAGTAGGGGTATGCTTAAATCAGGAGGGCAAAAAGGGGACATGAGATAGCTTTAACAAAGGGTTAAGGAGAATGCAAAAGAGTTTCTACAAATAAATTAAGGACAAAAGAGAATTTAGGGAGAGAATAGGGCCCCTCAAAGATCAACAAGGCAGCCTTTGTGTGGAGCCGCAAGAGATGGGAGAGATACTAAAGAAGTGTTTTGCATCAGTGTTTACTGTGGAGAAGGACATGGAAGCTAGAGAGCTTGGGGAAACATATAGTGATACCTTGAAAAGTGTCCATATTACAGAGGATGAGGTGCTGGACATCTTAAAATACATTAAGGTAGATAAATCCCCCGGACCTGATCAGGTATACCCTAGAACTTTGTGGGAAGCTAGGGAAGTGATTGCTGGGTCCCTCGTGGAGATATTTGGATAATTGAAAGTCACAGGTGAGGTGCCAGAAGATTGGAGGTTGGCAAACGTGCTGCCACTATTTAAGAAAAGTGATAATGAAAAGCTAGGGAACTATAGACCAGTGAGCCTGACATTGGTAGTGAGCAAGTTGTTGGGGTCCTGAGGGACAGGATTTACATGTATTCGGAAAGGCAAGGACTGATTAGGGATAGTCAACATGGCTTTGTGCATGGGAAATCATGTCTCACAAACTTGATTGAGTTTTTTGAAGAAGTAACAAAGAAAATTGATGAGGGCAGAGCAGTCGATGTGATCTATATAGAAAGGCGTTCGACTTGGTTCCCCATGGGAGACTGGTTAGTAAGGTTAGATCTCATGGAATACAGGGAGAACTAGCCATTTGGATACAGAACTGGCTCAAAGGTAGAAGACAGAGGGTGTTGGCAGAGGATTACTTTTCACACTGGGGGCCTGAGACCAGTGGAGCATCATAGGTATTGGCGCTGGGTTCACTCATTTTTGTAATTTATAGAAATGATTTGGATGTGAATTTGGGGGTATGGTTAGAAAATTGGTGGTGTAGTGGACAGCGAAGGTTACCTCAGACCTTGATCAGATGGGCCAACGGGCTGTGGAGTGGCAAATGGAATTTAATTTGGATAAATGTGAGGTGCTATATTTTGGCAGTGTAAATCAGGGCAGGACTTATACACTTAATGGTAAGGTCCTCATGGGTGTAGTGAACAAAGAGGCCATGGAATGCAGGTTCACAGTTCCTTGAAAAATGGAGCTGCAGGTAGGCAGGGTGGTGAAGGTGGCATTTGGTCAGTGCACTAAGTATAGGAGTTGGGAGGTCATATCCTGTCCAGCTGCCACATTAGTTAGGCCACTTCTGGAATACTGTATTCAATCTTGGATTCTCTGGTTTGGAAAGATGTTGTGAAACTTGAAAGGTGCAGAAAAGATTTACAAGGATGTGCCGGGGTTGGAGGAATTGAGCGTTAGGGAGAGGTTGAATAGGCTAGGGCTGTTTTCCCTGGAGTGTCAGAGGCTGAGGGGTGACCTTACAGGGGTCTTTTCCCTGCGGTGGGGGAGTCCAGAACTGGATGACATCGATTTAAGGCAAGAGAGGAAAGATTTAAAAGGGACCTAAGGGGCAACTTTTTCAAGCAGAGAGTGGTGTGTGTATGGAATGAGCTGCCAGAGGAAGTGGTGGAGGCTGGTACAATGACAACATTTAAAAGACATCTGGATGGGTATATGAATAAGAAGGGTTTAGATAAATATGGGCCAAGTGCTGGAAAATGGGACTAGATCAATTTAGGATATCTGTTCGGAATGGACGAGTTGCAAAGAAGGGTCTGAATGTTGATATGACGCTAGGTATAAATTGGTCTTTTGCAGAATGGAAGGCAGTAACAAATGGAGCATTGCAGGGATCAGTCCTTGGGCCCTAATCAAACATAATACTTATCAACAACGTGGATGATGGAATCGAAATGCAAGTTTGATTTTCGCTTATTGACAACATAAAACTAGGTGGGATTCTGAGCGGCAAGCAAGATCAAAAGAGTTCTCGAGGCAACTTAGAGAAGCTGATTGAGCAGACAAATACTTGGCAGATCAATATGCTGCGTGAAGTTATCCAATTTAGTAGGAGAACAGAATAGTAGAGTATTATTTACACAGCGATAAATTAAGAAATATTAGTATACAGAGGGATCTGGTTGTCCTCATCCATTGGCTCCCTGAAAGCAAGCATGTAGATGCAGCAAGCAGTTAGGAAGGCAAATGGTATCCTGGCCTTCATTGCAAGAGGGTTTCAGTGCACGTGTAAGAAAGGGGTGAGACCATACCTGAAATATTGCGTGCAGTCTCCTTATCTAAGAAGAAATATACTCTCCGCGTAGAGAGTGTGTCATGAAGGTTCCCTAGACTGATTCCTGGAACGGCAGGTACATTGTACAAGGAGAGATTGGGCCAGTTGGATCCGTAATTACTATGTTTACAAGAATGAAAGGGGATTTCACTGACACACATCAAAGTTTGACAGGGCTGGATAGACTGGACGCGGGAATTGTTTTCTCCCTGGCTGGGAGTCCACAATGAAGGGATCGCTATTTCAGAACATGGCACAGATCATTCCAGATGGAGAAATGGGGCAATTTTCTTCACTCAGAAGATGGTGGACCTGTGGAATTCTCTCAGCTGTGTAAGTCAAACCACTGAATACAGTTCAGAAAGAACAATTTCTCCAGTCTAAAGGCGTCAGCGGGTAGCTGGAGAAAGCGAGAGCAAGAGCATGGCATTAAACGTGAGGGTCAGCCATGTTCACACTGAATATAAGAATGGGCCTGATCATTCAAAATAGCCTATTCCTTCTTCCATTTTCTACACTTCAAAGCTGTGCACTTGACTTGAAACTAAGTAACAGTTCCTTCACTACCACGGAGTCAAAATCCTGGAACTCTCTTCCTAAAGCCACAATGGTTGTAACTTGGGGATGGATAATAAAGGCCAGGCCCAGCCATTGAAGCTCACATCGCATGACTAAACGCTAAAAACGAAAAATACAAAAATAGCTATTGCAATCCCAAGAGACATTCCTTCCAGCCTGAAAAACACTGCCTGCTGTTTCCAGTCACTCAGCCAATTCTGTATCCACGCAGCCACTGTCACTTTGTTCCACGAACTTCAACTTTGCTGACAAGCCAGTTAGTTGGCACTATATTGTATTCTGCACTTCTCCATTGATACAGCAGAATGTTAAAGAGTAGTTAATCCCACGTCAATTCTTCACAATGTGCAGGATTGTGACATGTAACTTATGCTTTGATCAAATATGTTCCAATATGAAAACTAAATCTATCTTTTCCTTAAATACGACTGGGTGGTGCTCCTTTACAAAAAGGATAAGTACTTTCAGGAGGTTACCTGACGTTCTTCAGCATGTACAGGACTTCCAAAGGCAAGTGAGAGCTGGCAACATCGAACTCAGTCAGGTCAGCCTCGAGAACAGAGGGAGGGGGCTCCTTCGGCTGCAGGGTCGGAACTTCCTTATTAATGTGTAAGAACCTGTGCAGGATGCAGGATACAAAGAAATCTTTTAGACATGGAGACAGAGACTGCATGGCCCAGGCAGGGAGGCATCAACACAATGATATCTGACTTTGCTGCACTCTGTGTCAATCATTCAGGCTTTTTATACCTGTTACACTATTATTTTACTTACAGATTTCTATCAATCAGACAAAAGATAATCCTTGATGTACAAACTCAGTCAACATTCAGCATTTGGTTGAAGCAATCACTCAGACTGGACTAAAGACAAACTCGCCCAAATACTAGTTCACCTGAAAGGCATCTTCTGCAAACTTTCACAGCTGCTGTCCCTGCCCCAACAGGTCAGGGAGGGGAGGGGTTGAACTACCCTTGCGCAGAGTTACTGAACAATTAAATCATTGACAAACTCACACCAGGTATTATAGTAAGCTGATTGATCCTCCGCCAATCCACGTGCAGAACACAGTCATGTGTGACTGGTTGTATTTTAATCACAATCCCCGACAGTAACACTGCTGCTTGGTTACTTCCGGTCAAGGACTACAGATTATCACTCGCATTATCAACCATCACTGGGAGGGAAGTTTTAATCCATCTGCATGAACAGTACATGCATTCACTCTGACAACACTTTTCCAAACAGATACCAGTAAACAAGGATCTACTGACTTAAGGGCTGCACATGGTATGATTATTCCAGGAATGACAAAGAGGTTTAAGTATGGTCATTGTAACACTGTTTTCATTGCATGCTTTAGAGGTGCCGGTGTTGGCCTTGGGTGGACAAAGTTAAAAATCACAATACCAGGTTATAGTCCAACAGGTTAGAGCCAATCAAAGATTGTAGTGGGGAGTTGTGCACAAAGTCCAAGGAGATAGGGGAAGCGCGAGATGAATATTTTCATCAGTATTCACACTGGAAAAAGACAATGTTGCTGAAGAGAATACAGAGTTACAGACTACAGACGGGATTGAGGTTCACAAGGAGGTGGTGTTAGCAATTCTGGAAAGTGTAAAAATAGATTAGTCCCCTGGGCTGGATAGGATTTATCCCAGGATTTTCTGGGACGTTAGGGAGGAGATTGCACAGCCTTTGGTTTTAATATTTATTTTGTTGTTGTCCACAGGATTCGTGCCAGAGACTGGAGACTAAGAAATGGTGTCCCTTGTTCAAGAAGGGGAGTAAAGACAACTCTGGGAATTACAGACCAGTGAGCCTTACTTCGGTTGTTGGTAAAGTGTTGGAAAAGATTATAAGAGATAGGATTTATAATCATCTAGAGAAGAACGATATTAAGGATAGTCAACATGGTTTTGTGAAGGTTAGGGCGTGCCTCTCACACTTTATTGAGTTCTTTGAGAAGGTAACCAAACAGGTGGATGAGGGTAAAGCGGTTGATGTGGTGGAAATGGATTTCAGTAAGGCATTTGATAAGGTTCTCCATGGTAGGGTATTGCACAAAATACAAAGACATGAGATTGAGGGTGATTTAACAGTTTGGATCAGAAATTAGCTTGCTGAAAGAAGATACAGGGGGGTGGTTGATGGAAAATGTTCAACCTGGAGTTCAGTTGCTAGTGGTGTACTGCAAGGATCTGTTTTGGAGCCACTGCTGTTTGTCATTTTTATAAGTGACCTGGATGAGGGCATAGAAGGATGGGTTAGTAAATTTGTAGATAACACAAATATCAGTGGAGTTGTGGATAGTGCTGAAGAATGTTACAGGTTATAGAGGGACATAGGTAAGAAGCAGAGTTGGGCTGAGAGGTGGCAAATGGAGTTTAATATGGAGAAGCCTAAGGTGATTCACTTTGAAAGGAGTAACAGGAATAAAGAGTACTGGGCTAACGGTAAGATTCTTGGTAATGTGGACGAGCAGAGAGATCTCTGTATCCAAATACATCAATCCCTGAAAGTTGCTACCTAGCTTGATAGGGTTGTTAAGAAGGCATATGGTGTGTTCGCTTTTATTGGTAAAGGGATGAGTTTCGGAGCCACAAGGTCATGCTGCAGCTGTACAAAACTCTGGTGCGGCCACTTAGAGTATTGTGTACACTTCTGATCACTGCATAATAGGATGGAGGTAGAAGCTTTGGAAAGGGCTCAGAGTAGATTTACTAGGATGTTGCATGGTATGGAGGCAAGATCTTATGAGGAACAGCTGAGGGACGTGAGGCTGTTTTCGCAAGAGAAAAGCTTGAGAGGTGACTTAATAACGACACATATGATGATCAGAGGGTGAGACAGGGTAGACAGTGAGAGCCTTTTTCCTCAAATGGTGATGGCTAGCATGAGGGGACATCACTATAAACTGAGGGGTGATAGATATTGGACCGATGTCAGATGTAGTTTCTTTACTCAGAGAGTAGTAAGGGCATGGGACGCACTGCCTGCAACAGTAGTGGACTTAAGGCCATTTAAATGGTCATTAGATAGGCACATGGACGAGAATGGAATAGTGTTGGTTAGGTGGGCTTCAGGCTGGTTCACAGGTCAGCACAACATCGAGGGCCATATTGCGCTGTAATGTTCTATGTCCCAATTGATATGAAAGAACCAAAACTACTATGGTCAATCTAAAAGATGAAATACTTAACAAATGATCCATTTTTTTTTCCAATGTATCATTTCAGCGGCATCACACAAATCTTTTGCTATCAATTCTGTGTTGTATGGTCTTATACACCACAACCACCTGATGAAGGAGCAGCGCTCCAATAGCTAGTG